>NW_015387189.1:186481-188058 GCF_001527695.2 Protobothrops mucrosquamatus | reverse complement strand
GCACACATTTCAACAGAGAGATCAGCGAGTTGGGGAGTCAGCAAAAGAATTCGTTGCGGCCTTGAGAAGAGCAGCTAAACCGTGTGATTTCAAGGACTTAGAGGAAAGACTGCGTGATCGTTTTGTGTGCGGACTGCGGAACACAGACTTACAGCAGAGACTGTTCGCCAGGGAAGATGTCTCCTTCCAAGATGCTCTGTGAGAGGTTTCAGCAGAAGAAGCTGCAGGTGGGGCGGTCAAGAACATGTGGCCTAAGCGAAACGCTCCAGAGACTGCCACTATTCACAAAGAAGACGTGCGCGAGGAGTCGGAAGAAGATCCTGAAGAAGAGGTGGACAAGCTTTACCAAGCAGCTGGAAGGAGGTCCAAAGATCGTCAGGACAAGGGCCCAGCTGAGCTTCGTTGCCTCGGATGCGGTGGACGCCACAAGCGAGCGGAATGTCGGTTCCGTTCCGCCATTTGCCGTGCGTGCAGGAAGAAAGGCCACATCGCTGCAGTCTTCCTGGGTCGACAGAAGGTACAACCGAAGAAAGAATTGAATCTGAAAGGTACCAGGGTGCCCAGTCAAAACAGGGTGGGGTTCTGTGCAACACGCCGGAACATTTTAAGAATAGGCACACACAAACCCCTTAAAAAGAAACTATCTCTTAAGGTGAAATTGCAGGGAGTTCCATTGTCGATGGAACTTGACACCAGGTCTGCCCTATCCATAATTTCCCTCAACACATTTCACAAAATCTGCAGCAGCAGTGGCCAGCGAGTTTCCTTAAGGCCCTCTAATGTAATCCTTACGGATTTCCAAAATTCTCAAGTGTGCGTTAAGGGGGAGGCCACCCTTAAGATACAGTACAAGAATTTTGCAGGCCCCCTAGATGTGTTGGTTGTGGGGGGTGAGCGAACGAGTCTCATTGGACTCGATTGGTTTGAGGCCTTGGGAATTCAGGTAACAGGGCTACATAAGTTGCAAACAGAGACCCTTGCAGACGTATGCAAGGAGTTTGCAGATGTGTTCAGCTCTGAACTAGGGTCCTACACAGGACCTCCAGTTTCACTAAAGCTAGATCCAACGGTACAGCCCATCAGGGTTAAACCTAGGAGAGTACCATTTGCTCTTAAGAGTAAGATTGACGCTGAACTGGACAAGTTGCTCCAGCAAGGTATTCTAGAGCCTGTAGATTCCAGCCCGTGGGAAACCCCCATTGTAACGCCTTTAAAGGCAAATGGGGACATCCGGATTTGTGCTGACTACAAGTGCACACTAAACAAGGCCCTACAGCAACATGCTTATCCTGTGCCTATAGTGAGCCACATTCTGGCTTCTCTCAAGGAGGGAAATTTTTTTGCTAAGCTCGATCTGGCTCAAGCATATCAACAGCTGCCTGTTGATGATGCAGCAGCTGAGGCCCAAACTATTGTCACCCATCGTGGGGCTTTCAAAGTGAAGAGGTTACAGTTTGGGGTGAATGTCGCTCCTGGCATTTTTCAGAATGTAATGGAAAACACCCTGAGGGGTATTCCTGGCGTGTGTCCTTATTTTGATGACGTTCTCATCGCAGGTGACTCTCCACAAATGCTGG
>NW_015387189.1:166150-185478 GCF_001527695.2 Protobothrops mucrosquamatus | reverse complement strand
GGTCCTCAATTTACTTCTACTGAGTTTCAGGGATTTCTACAGGCCAACATGATCCGCCACGCTGCTTCGGCTCCTTTCCATCCTTCCACCAACGGTCTGGCTGAACGGATGGTTCGCATCACCAAGGACGCCCTCAAGAAGCTGATTTACGGCAATTGGCATCACAGGTTGGCTGACTTTCTTCTAGCCCATCGTACTACTCCGTGCACTGCCACGGGTAAGTGCCCGGCCGAACTCCGTTGGGGTCGTTGGCTCGTGACTAAATTGGACAGGCTGCATCCGGAGCGTGTAGCTTCACAGGTGTCTCAGCCACACCCACCACGGGTCCTGCGTGAAGGCGATCCTGTCTGGGCCAGGAACTACGGGCCTGGACACCTCTGGGTCCCGGCTGTGGTCTGCAAGGTCTCGGGGCCTCTGTCCTACGAGGTGTCCCTGGAAGACGGCCGTGTTCTTTGCCGCCACATTGATCAATTACGTGTGAGGCGGGACTCACCTGGGGTTCCTCCTCAGTCTCCTCTAGGGGGGGAGGAGGAATGGGGAATGCATTCTGAGAATCAGAATCTGCTGCCAACAATGGTTGTGGGGAATGACACGGGCTCTCAACACCCAAGTTCCACTGGAGATTCAGGTAGTAATGCAGGGGGACGGGGGCACACAGACACCCCCACACACACTCCAGCCTGGGAGTCCCACCGGAGGTATACTAACTATCCACACCTCACAAACAATACTCCAGACACGGAGAACAACTGGGAGCATACTCACAACTCACAACATGCAAGAGAGCAGGCAAAACAGAGGGGAAACACGTCCTTTGCTGAAATGGCTCATAGAAGGATGTCCCCACGTATAAGGGCTAACAGGGAGGCATCCCTAGACCCTAACACTACAGGAAGGAGCCAGGAAAACCACACTCCGTCAGGAAACATGGAGATGAGTTCAGAGGGGTTGGAAAAATCCATAGGTGGTAGGTCAACCAGGTATAGTGATCAACAGAGTTCTGACTTCTCAAGCCTAAGAGACGGGCAGGAAAGTCAAACTGAAGTCACAAGACAACCACAGGGCAATTCCCCTAGTGTGGGAAGCCACGGGGAAAACACTACAAGTTCCCCAGGTCTGAGAAGGTCGCTCAGGGTCAAAGGCCCTCCCAAATACCTTGCAGATTACGTAAGGTGAGCATGTTAACTGCAATCACTGAACTAGAGGTTCTGACTGGTTGACTCTACGTAAACGATGTTGGGGCTACTGGGTCTCTGTATGACGGAACAGTTCCACATCTTACACACACTGTGTAACTTAACTCATCAGTTAACTATATAACCATCACTATGATGGCGTCCATGTGGGCGCCGTATTATTTTATCTAGGGGGGAGGGGTGTTGTGTCCTGAGCCCGCAAAAGCAGGCTCGGGACGTTGCAAGAGTCCCGGGCATTTGCAAAACCTGCCCGGGACCAGACTGAGTGGCGCCGGCCTTGCGCGCATGCGCAAGGCGGGAAAAGACCGCCTCATGATTGGTTGAACTTGCCCAGGGATCAGAAGGTATAAATAGAGGCCTGCGTGCCTCTGCTCGGGTTGTTCGTAGAATGGAAGCAGAGAATAAAGACTTGTTAGAAATGCTTCGTCTCAAGCGCCATTATTCTCCGGACTTAACAATAGCCATCATAGCCAATGATATAGATCAAGTAATGCCTTTCCTTACCTGGGTTAGTTTTCTCTGAGACTGAATCTTGGATCCTTCATCATCAAAGGAGCTCCTTTAGAGCACAGACAAAAGTGAATCTAGTGCTAAAAATTAAAAAAATCATACCTCTCCAGCTTCCTTATCCCCAATTATTAAAGAATATAAGGCCAAGATAACCCATGCATTGTTATATCAAGCTGATGTTTGGCTTTTAATAAATGCCACTACCAGAAAAACCCAATCACAGCATCTGAGGAGTATCTTTGGGGTGGATAAAAGGACTTCAGCTGCTGCCCTCAGAGATGAATTGTGAATTTACATGATTTCTGCTTTGTATAAATTCAGGATATAAAATTATTGGTTTAAAATTAAAGCTATTGAAACTGCCAGACTCTCAAAATTGTGTCTGTTAAAACACAAAATTTCAATTAAAGACTTCTTGGATTGTACAACTGACAATTTGTTTTAGGAGTTGTGGTCTCCTTGTCTCTTGTACAACTGGAGAAGAAGCTAAAAAGATTGTTCCATAAGGCATCTGGGATCTATATCTTCTATAAGCAGAGAAAGATGGTTCAGTCCTCAAGAATAATATATTAGTATGGCCTTTTATTAAATCAAAAAACTTTATTTGACATCTGCAAATTTGAATCTAATAGCAATAAATTGTAGAAGTGATGCAGAAATTTGCATTGCATTTTTTATTGGGTGTTTTTTACTTAATTTGTTTTTGCTTTCCGTTTTTATATAAAGTCCTATATTTTAAACAAAGACTAAGAAACAAACTATTCTAAAATGTTCGTCAGAACAAAGTTGGATTTGTCAATAGCTAATGTTTTGGAGTTGATTTGACCCACATTATAACACAGCATTCTTCGTTGCTTTTTCAGATCAAAACCGAAAGAGGTTCAGAGGCTCTGAGTGATAAAAGTCAGTTCCCCTTTTTCTACCGGATGGGCCCCAAAGAAGGGTTCCACTATCCAGCAATGGTCCAACTGCTGCTCCATTTCAGATGGACCTTCATTGGACTCTTTGCTTCAGACACAGAGAATGGAGAGAATTTCATGAGAACCTTTACTCCTATGCTTGTCAGGAATGGAATTTGTGTTGTTATATCACAACGATTCTCAACAACTGGACATACAGCACCCCTGAGGGATGCCCTGTCTAAGTGGAGACAAGTCAATGTCTTTGTTCACTTCATAGAAGCTCTTTCCATTTGGGACAGAATTCTTCCTTTCCATAAATCACTTGAAAATTTTCCAGAACCCATTGAAGAGAAAGTCTGGATTCTCACAAATTTTGCAGGTTATAATATAAAAAAAAAACAGACTTCTCAAATACATCCATAGTATTTTGAAATTTCTGTTTTTGGCAAAAGAAAGGTCAAACGATGATGCCTTTGAACCCCATTTCTTTGTGGAAAGTCAATTTCAATATCAGTATTTCCGCTGTTCTCTTTCAAAGCATGTCTTTTCTGTCAAAGGCCGGAGAAGATGCACCCAAATAGCCCCACTGGAGACCCAGGAGAAAAGGAACAGGACCCAGATTAGAAATGACCCCTATTATTACAGTATCATTCAGACTCTGGCCCACGCATTGCATGCTGCGTATTCCTCCAGATCAAGAAGGAGAAGGAAGGAGGGAGAAAATCTCTTGGGGACTCCCAGGCTGCAGCTGTGGCAGGTATGGGATCCTGATATGGATCCATTAATCTAGATCTTTTGGAGAAGGAATCCAGAGGAGAAGGAGGAGAACCATCTCAACCTACTTTTGCTGCAAAAGGTCCACAGATTCGGAGCCTCTAATTGCTCCTGTCTGACACTCCGGAATAACTGTGAGCAGATCTTAAGTTTCTGTCTAGCGGCCTCTTTCAGTTATCGGAAGAGGGCTGTATCCTCCCTTGTCCGACTGAGAGATTTTGTAAGTTGGAGAAGCTGCTCTCATCATCTTCTCCTTGTTTTCTCTCAAGACTCACTTTCAGTTTGCAGTCAAGTAAGATTTTGAGGTCATTTCATAAACATGTATTTATTTATTTACAAATAACTCAAGGTAGCAAATGTATCCAACACAGCTTCCTCCTTCAACTAATCAATTTTTCTTACAGCCACAGATCAGCATTGCAAATAGAAGGGATGATGATGATGATGATGATGATGATGATGATGATGAAGAAGAAGAAGAAAAATAAAAATGAAAGGCAATCAGTGGGCAGTTAGAATCTGCCTAAATTTGCATACAGCATAACAGAATTTGGCCCCATTCAGAGAAACTACTATATACTGATCTGATAACAGCAGTTGCACATAAAAGAAGTCCGTATTTCCCGGATATTTTATTAAGAGAGGTCTTATAAAGTGAATCCGTGAGTCCTTATAGAAGATGCAGCATAGCAGGACCTGAGCTGTGGTTTCAGTGGCCCCTTGTCCACAGGGGACCCAGTCTCAGTTCATGCGACATTTCTTTGTATTGGCCCTTCTAAAACTGCTGTGGGAACTGCATTGCAGCACACTAAGGTTAGTGCCCTTCAGAATTTTGGGCATGATTATTCAATATAAATATCTTGCTGCTTTAAAAGGAGGATTTTGACTGCTCAGATAAACATTCTTGGGAAGAGCAGCCCGATCTTGAAGGATTTCCAGATCTTTGCTTCTTTGTTTGAGTTCCTTAAGTGCTACCCCATCATTCCCCATCATTAAAATCATTTCCCTGGAGAAGCCAGGATACTGGAATTTTTGTAAGATGGCCCTGAACTCTCCTAATTCAAAATTGTCTTCTGTCAGGAGAGAACTCAAACCTGTAGGGGAAAAGAGTGGTTTTAACCAAGGTGCAAAAATTGTAAATCCCTGCACCTGTTTACCACTAGACCAAACTGTCTCCCTTATATTCTTATCAAGCTTGGCATGTTCTTTCATACAGTGCATCGTTAATGTTATTTTATGAGATAGTATAGTTTATCAAGTCTTAAAAGTCAGTGTCATGCATCCGTCTGAGCCTGAATCTGCGGAGGAAAATGAGCTGGAAAGGGACCCTATGGAGGGCGAGGGAGAGGTGTCTGTGGCTTCAGAGGAATGTGGGTGTAAGGACCCACCTCATTTTACATTTTAAGAAGACAGAACTCTTGGAAGGTCTCTTCCAACAGGCATCTTTATTAAGATAAAATGATTGCAGGCATGCTAGACAGGATCTGGAGAATTCTCTCCCATCCTTCAATGTTTTAAAGTTTTCCCAAGCAGCCCCCACCCCACAGTTCTTCCGGGCGACGATCACTCATCCTCTCTTTTCCCAGATCTCAGGCGTTGCATTGTTCCCCCCTTTTCCCTCACTGCCGGCAAAAGGAAGACTTCAGAGAGAGTAGATGAAAGGCGATGGCCATATTGTTATGGTCAGTCCTCTTGATGAGAATCAACATCCAGTCACTTTGTAGTTTAATGAAGGAAGTGAGAGTCATAAAACCCCCTTGCTTATCCTCCTCCCCTTTCGTAGTATGACAGAATCCAGAGAGAGTAAGAAATGGGTTTTTATCAGAGTAGGTAGCTAGAAATGAAATATAATTGGATTCTGACAGTGGGGAAGAGCAGGCCGAGGCAGGCCAGGGCCCTTCAGGATTGGGACAGGAGGAACAAGAGAGTCAGAGTTCAGGTGATGAGCAAGGGCCACCCCCACCTGATCTTAGAGTACGGAGAGTGGAGAGAAGGAGGGAACAACTGCAGGCAGGCTCAATTACTCGGCAGGAGAGTGTCCCACCCTTCTCCACAAGGAACACCTGGAGATTGAGATTTAAGGAGACTCTGTGGGGAGGGGCAAACGCTGATTCCTTGGAGTGTTGTGTATTGTTGCTGATCTCTTGTTCTGTGACTTCTGTTTGGAAACCTGGAAACTTTGACTATCGGACTGTATTTCAGATTCTCTCTTTTGAAAACTGCTCAAGCAAGCTAGGATTCAAACAGACTCATTAAGTTTATGTTTTCTTTCTTGTTATCTCTATGGCCTTGAGTACTTTCTTATGCTAATCAGACTGTATTTGAACCTACTTTCAGCCAGAGTCGGTTGAAGGAGTATGTGTGTGTGTTCTGTTGTTGGAGGTTTGCCAGCAAACTGGGAGCATTTGGGGAAAATTTGGAGCAATAAAAGAACTGTTTGAATTGCCAGCTGAGTGCATTGCCTCTGTGCTGTGCATCACAGTCAGGTATTTTTCTACTGCTTTTTACTCATACACTGTGAGGAAATCAAAAATATTTTTCTGGAAACTTGGTAATGTTTAAATGAGATCAAATTATATTTGCCTGAAAATTCTTATAAATCTTTCCTCAGATCTTCCATCACAGAGATTTATCAACTCTAGTGTATTGACAAAATTGAAAAGTTATATCAGCAGTATTGCTATAATCTATTTAGGAAGTGTTATCATGGTTTTTTAGTATCGCCTGTTCACCGCCCTGAGTCCCGCAAGGGAGATAGGGCGGTATATAAATTTAATAAATAAAATAAAATAAATAAATAAAATAATGATTTGTGAGCATAACTTTTGGGAGAAGAGAGGCTGCCCAGGGGAGGGTCAGACAAGAGGGGTGGGGGAATCCTACAGCTGCATAAAAGGGCAGAAACTGAAACTCAGAAAAGACCCTGCCCAACTTTCTGGGATAAGAAAAGAGTTGATGGGAGATTTGTACTTTCAGACTTACAAAATTATGTTAATGTAGCATTACAATAAAGTAGAATTAGCACATCTGGTTGTGTTTCCCATCTGGATTACCAGGGAGAAGATCAGCCTGGCAACTTTGTTCTTGACAAATCCAGGCTTTCTGGGAATCAACTTGGTGGTTGCAAAGACTTTAAAAATAATCTCTTTTTTCTGTTCTTCAATTTATTTGTCACCTGCTCTAGAATGTTACTAATAATTGACCAATTGTGTCTATTATATTTTCTCAATATATACAAAACTTTGTCTTTTTTGTTCACTTATGAAGATAGTGGCAATATTTGTTCTCCTAATTAAGCATATATGCTAGTTAGAGAACTGTAGAAAAAGGATTCAAATTTGGATTAAGAAATGAAGTTTCATGCTTTTAAAATTCATGGATGATTCAATACCAATTTCATCCCTTTCTGGAGAAGAATGAGTTTTGGAATATTTCTCTGAGGAAACTGTACTTGGATCAAAATGGAGAGCTAGCAGCAGTTCTGGGCATCAAAACCTTCTTGGTTCACCCCAAGGAAGATCCCAGGGTAGAGATTCTGGGGACGTTTGAAAGACAAAGACTTATTATCATTCAAGAGGTTCTTTCACAGCTAAAGTTGCTCAACAAGATGGGTGAAATTTTGGTGTCTTTTTTCTGTTTTCCAAAATCTGTGGATCCATTTCAGATGGGTTAAGCTTGGTCCCCAAGGTGGTTGACCTTCACTGAGAATTGAATCTGGGGAGTAGAAACCTGACCGTCTTCTTAGACTGCTTGGGAGGCGTTAGCACTGTTCCATTTTATGAACCAGATAGAGTTTAGTATCTCCATCAAACTGGTGAGAAGCCCACAAGGGCTGGGGAATGTGTTGCTAATAGCTTTGGGTTTGTTCGTTCCTTGTATTCAAATAGCAAAGAAGAAAGCAATTCTGTTGATAAATCCACGAATTCAGGTTTGGACTGAATCAGAAGAAATTGACTGAGGCTTGGATGGAGGTCCTTTTGGTCCCTTTGGAAAATAAGCTTCCTCTTGTCCTGCTTGGGGAAAAGTGTCCCCTGAAAGGGCAGGTTCTTCTCCTGGCTTGAAAGAGGGTCTTCATCTGAAAACCCCCAGAATGCCATTGTCAGCCCCCTTAAGTCTAGCCTGGAGCTTTGAAATGTCCCTTTATGACACAGGATTCATACTTATGTACATCCCACGTGTTGCAGCAAAAGATTCATGTCTTTTTGAGGGACACGTTTTCATGACCTCACCTCCACCTCATCCCACTCCAGTTGTAAAAACCAGGCAGTCAATGTTAGTCTTAGACCAGTGGTGGCGAACCTATGGCACGCGTGCCAGAGGTGGCACTCAGAGCCCTCTCTGTGGGCACGCATGCCATGCCCCGGAGATGCCCTCGCCTGCTAACTCGCCGAGGTCCCACGTGGCTGGATGCATCCCAGCACCCATGTGCTCGCTGGCCTCTGTGTGCAGGGGACGATGGTGTCAGGAAGCAGCCATCCCGGCCCCTGCCGCACCTTGCCCTGTGACAATGGCACCCCCACCCTGCCTCGCCTTGCCTTGCCTCACCCCGCAGGATGAGTCTCCTGCCCACCACCCCACCTGCCAGAGACCCCCTGGATCTCCCCCAACCCTGCCTGACCCCCACAGGTGTCCCTTCCCACGAGCTACATTGAGGTGATCATGCCCACTTTGGCCACACCCACCCAATCTGCCATGACCACCACAGCCATGCCCACTCAGTTGGCCATGCCCACCTGGTACCCGGCAATAAATAAGTGGGTTTTGGGTTGCAGTTTGGGCACTCGGTCTCTAAAAGGTTCGCCATCACTGTGTTAGACCATCAGCATGGCAGCCATATAAATTGAAGAAATAAATGTGCAACTCAAGAAAGAACATTTTCTTTAAACTTGTCAGCCCTAATTTTATGTGTTAACTAGGAGATGGTTTTGGACTATTTTCAAAAGGAAGCAGCTTTGCAGTTTTTATATAGTCCAAAATAATTCTTTTCTGGATCATATTGGTCAGAGATTTCCTTTCTTCATCACACTTTTATTCTCTTTTAATCAGACATATAGAATAAAGATTTATTAAACCTTTTACGTATACTAAAGCTTATTTTCAAATTTAATATACTGTAAATAAATCATCTTTTAAAATCATGGCTGTATGAGAAATGCGTGCTAATAGGGCTAATCATGGCTATGTGTGTTAATAAGAGCATGAGGAGGAAGTGACTGGTTGCCACTGGATGCTTAAATCTTTTCTGAATTCCATCCTTCCAGCCTTTGTTAAGCAGAAAAATCCTTTATTGCAACGCTAAATGCCAGAAGCAAAAGGGAGGAACTAAACAAAGAATCTGCCACTAGTTACAATTTCTACATCTGTTTGGGATGAGTCAGAGATTTCATATTTACCTAAGTGAATCTCAGAGTCTACTTATCTAATGTCTGTTTCTACCCTCATTTTCCATGCATGGTGAGTCCTAACACATTTTCTTTTGCATCCCTGCTTAGTCCCTGCCTCAGTCCAAATGTGTGGAAAGTTGTCATCCTGGATTTGTCAAGAAGTCTCGAAAAGGAGAGCCAGTTTGCTGCTATGACTGCATTCCTTGTCCAGAGGGGACCATCTCCACTCACGAAGGTGGGTGACACTAAAGAAAAGGGAGGGCCTTGTGGAACTGGATCCATTCAGAATATTTTGAGGATGTGGATGTGGCAGATTTGGCAAGCTTTACTACTGCCAGAGAAAATATCTCTACTGCTTTTAAGTTTGGATGTGGTTTTAAGTGTCCAAGTTCATCTTTCTAGAAACTTCTGAGTTGTTTGAAACTTGAAAAATTGCCTTAGGTGTACCTCTGAGAAGAATTATTGCAATGCACTCTATGTGAGCTTCCCCTTTTTTTGATCACTGAGAAGATCTTGTCCACAAAGAGGTGATTGGAGAAATTATGGGTGCACCTCATGCTTCTATTAGAACTGCTCTAGTAGTCATTCCAGATTATTTACAGGACAAGCTTTCTCTGCCAGACAAGTAGATCTCACAAGATAGGCTCTTGGTTCAATATATTAAGAAATGCCATCTGGAAAGATCCAGGAACTGTGCCTAGAAAGATTAACTGATTCATTATTTACCTCTAATAATCAGGTTACTATGAAGATTGTATGAAGATCAGATACTATGAAGATTCTGCACATTACACAGGAAATCATTCAGGCCTAGGAATTCCACCAGTCTCATAGATCTTAGGTTTATATTGTTTAGAAAATGATTTTCTTATTTTCTTTCTGTGAGGACATTAAGAAATGCATCTTGGAAAATGCACCTGGTATCAGCTGTTGTCCAAAGAATATATTTTCTGAAATGAAAAGGACAGAATGTTAAAGAAATATTGCCTTTTCTCTTTCTCAGATATGGAAAAATGCACCAAGTGTCCAGATGATAAATATCCAAATGAGGACAGAGTCCAATGTATCCCCAAAGTTATAACCTTCCTGTCTTTTGAAGAACTTCTGGGCATCATTCTGGTGTCTTCTTCTCTACTCTTCTTCCTAAGAACAGGCCTTGTTTTAATCATCTTCATTAAATACCGAGAAACCCCCATTGTCAAAGCCAACAACCAGGACCTCTCTTACATCCTCCTGGTCTCCCTCCTGCTTTGCTTCTTGTCTCCTTTTCTCTTCATTGGTCAACCAAGGAAAGCCACCTGCCTTCTCCAACAAACAGTTTTCAGCCTTATCTTCTCAGTTGCTGTTTCTTCTCTCTTGGCCAAAACCATCATGGTGGTGCTGGCCTTCCTAGCTACAAAACCAGGAAACCAAGTGAAGAGATGGTTGGGAAAGAGCTTAGCCAACTCCATCATCCTTTCCTGTTCTGGTGCTCAAATTATCATCTGCTTCATCTGTTTGGGAGTTTCTCCCCCTTTTCCTGACTCTGACCTCCACTCCCAGCCTAGAGAGATCATCCTGCAATGCAACGAAGGGGCTGTTGTCATGTTCTACATCACCCTCAGCTACATGGGCTTCCTGGCTGCCATCTGCTTCACGGTGGCTTTCCTGGCCAGGAATCTGCCTGGGGCCTTCAACGAAGCCAAGCTGATCACCTTCAGCATGCTGGTCTTCTGCAGTGTCTGGGTGACTTTTGTGCCCACCTACCTGAGTACCAAAGGGTACTTAGGTACATGGTGGCTGTGCAGATCTTCTCCATCCTGGCCTCCAGTGCTGGTCTGCTGGTCTGCATCTTCATCCCCAAGTGCTACATTATCCTTCTCAGGCCAGACCTGAACACAAAAGAACAGCTTACAGCCAGAAGAAATGTGGAAATATGAGACAAATGAATTTCAAGTCCAAGCTAGTCTCCATACATGAGTGTGCAATAATTTTTCTTCAAATAAATAAAGGTTGTCTGAAAGATTTGAGGAAACCAATTTCTTGCAGGAATAAGAATGTATTAACAAGATAGAAATAAAGAGTTAATGCAGTTATTTCCTCATTTTTCAATACATTTTATTCAAACTGCTGTGACAATGCAACTAGCATGTTTCTTTTTATTTAAACAATATTGCTTTCTTGAGGATAGTAACAGTGGGTGGGCATGAAAGTACATTGATGTGTGCTAATTAGGAATAGACATGGTTATATCATCTATTAGATTTGCATATTGATGGTTATCATTTCATCTCCTTTTCTAGAAATGTTTAAATATGAGTGCATCCTTCTGTGTGGGGAATCTGTCCTGCTGTGTTCTGGAGTTAAATTCCTCCTGTGGACATTGAAAAAATAATAACTGCAGTTAGCCTTGATTATTGATTTTTTGGGTCCTGCATTTGATTCCACAGAAATTAGTGTCAGAAGTGGGATTCACAGTCTTTGATCTGCAACCAGGGACAACAACTGGGGATCTCCTACAGGATGAGTATTGTGAGATTAATCCCATGTGCCTTCCTGACCCCACATAAAGGCCCCATTTAGGACTGTCTGTTAGGCCTGTGTCAGTGTCTGTTGTGGCTGGGGAGATTTGTGCAGTGTATGTGGTCCCTTGTACCCCAATTCTCAGCCATCCCGGCCCTAGTGCCAGCTCAGTTGAGTGATGGCCGGATGTGTCCAGAAAACCCGGGGGGAATTTGGCTTTGGAGGAGTCAATGTAAACTTTCTGTGTCAAAGAATGTAGACTGACCTAGAGGCTCTGTTCAAACTCCCTTTTTCCTATTGTATGAATGGAGAAATTGCCAAAGTTTATCCTAGGCAGGAGGGAAGTGGATAATGGTGCTCAGACAGACTCTGATTGGGGAAGGAATCTTTCCCAAAGAAATAGATAAATCCTTTGTGGCCCAGGGGTGGGAGTGGGACTGATGCCCTCACTGGTGCCTCCACAGGCTGGGAAAGACAGGGAGGGTGTGAAATTGGAAGGGATCATAAAAAATCTTCTCCTCCTAGGCAGGAAGAGAAACAGCCCCAGATGTGAATCCAAGGACCACAATAATCAGCGCAGGGAAGATAAGGGAAGCCCGGCCAGGAACACGGACACAGACATGGACAGAGATCAGACAGATCATGATCCAAAGAGGAAACATAAGAATCTCTGGAAGGAAAGCAAATGGGAAATTTGTACACTCTGGGGATTTTGCTGAGCCCACAAACATACTAGATCGAGCACAGGGAACATAACCAAGCAACAGTAACAGTATGAGAGAGTTGGAAGGCACCTTGGAGGTCTTCTAGTCCAACCCCTGCTCAAGCAGGCTAATAGTTTAGACTTTAAGAGAGCTGACTTTAATAAGTGAAGAGGGAGAGACTGGGAAGGATTCTACGCATGGATGTCCTAAAAGGAAAAGCAGTTCAAGACGCTCAGAAATCCTGAAAAATGAAACAATGAAGGACCGAGCAAAGACAAACAAGTATAGGAACAAAAAGATCAAGTAGAAAAAGAGGGGCACATAAATAAAGCAGAAAACTAGCAAGTAGACTGAATTTGCAAGGAGGGAGTCAGGATAGCAAATGCCCAGAATGGGCAAAGACTGGCAACTAATGCCAAAAATAATAAAAGAAACTTTGATGTAAGCATCAAGAGGAAAGTCAAGGAAACAAGAGATCCACTAATGGCAGCAGAAGGCAGAAGGAGACAGGCAGCAGAGTGAGCGCAGGAATGCTTAACTCCTTCTTTTACTCTCTTTTTATGCAAAAGGAAAAAAACAAAATAGGAAAAACAACACCGAGGGAGATAGAATTGGTATACAATTCCAAATAGGAATAACATTCGTAAGGGAATTCCTATCCACTCTGGTCAAGCACAAATCACACAGACCTCATGGTTTGCATCCCAGGGTTCTGAAGGAGCTGGTAGACATAATTTTGGAGTCACTGAATGGAATCTTCCAAGGCCCCTGTAGTTCAGGGGAACTACCAGAGACCTGGAAAAAGAGCTGGACATCAATACCTGGGAAAATCCTGGAACAGAGAATGAAGTGGAGGATTTGTGAGCACCTAGAAACATACCTCCACCAATATCAGCATCAGATGGATTCTCAGATGGCTGACCAACTGCACCCAGGGTGTAGCCCTTAATGGAGCCACATCTATATGGGGGAAAATATTCGGTGAGGTACCACAAGGCTCCATCTTAGGCCCAGTATTCTTCAATATTCATTAATGACTTAGATGAGGGAATAGAAGGGGAACTCATCAAATTTGCAGATGACACTAAACTGGTAGGAATAGCCCACACCCCAGAAGACAAGTTCAGGATCCGAAAACATCTTGACAAACTTGAACAATGGGCCCTATCCAACAAAATGAGTTTTAATGTGGAGAAAAGCAAAGTTTTACATTTAGGCAGGAAAAATCAAAGGTACAAATTTGGCGAGACCTGGCTCAAAAACAGTAACTGTGAGAGGGACCTTGGAGTCCTAGTGGATGATCACTTGACTATGAGCCAGCAGTGTGGAGCAGCAGCAACCAAAAAAGATAATACAATCCTGGGTTGTATAAACAAGGCATAGAATCAAGATCACGCGAAGTATTAGTACTGCTTTATAAAACCCTAGTAAGACCACACCTGGAACACAGCAGCCAAGTTTGGTCACCATATCACAAAAAAGATGTTGAGAGTTTGGAAAAATTCAGAGATGAGCAACTAAGATGATCAAAGGCCTGGAGACTGAAACATATGAAGAACGGCTGCAGGACTTGGGTTTGTCTAGTAGGCATTGATGGAACAGGACAAGACCCTCATGGACAGATAATTATTCAGACCTCTTTGCGTCATAGTAAACCTGAACAATTTCAGGTACATACTGAATTTTGGCATGAATTTACTACACCAATTGAAATACCCCAAGTTACCAAAAAATTGTTTATTGATTTAGCTGAGCATGTTGCTTCTTCACAAGAGGTTAAAAACTGCTTTGTTTGTGGAGGCACTAACATGGGAGAACAATGGTGATGGGAAGCTCGAGAGATTCAATTGGACAATATTACTTCTCATTTCAATTTGACTTGGAAAGATAAGGAGCGTCCAACCAAATGGGCCCTCCATTACATCACTGTGGCCCAGAATTGCATTATTAGACCACAGTCCAACATTGCATATAAGGAATTTGTTGGAGAAACTCTCTGTGAGGGAGGTTGGTTCTGCAATAGTACTTCAACAAACTGTACTTGGCAGGGAAATGAGACTGAACCATCCACCTCATTCCTGGACAGCCTGTTGAAACGTTTATGGTCCAACAAACAAGATGCTTTTATTCCTTGGGCCGCTTCTGATCATTTTTATTAGATTTGTGGAAAATCTGCCTTTGCTGAACTTCCCAAAGCCTGGGCTGGAGCATGTGTCTTGAGCCATGTGAAGCCTAGTTTTTTCCTTTTGCCCATCTCTCAAGGCGAACGGTTGGGTATTCCTATGTTGGAGATCCTGCAGATAGAAAGACAAGGGATGTCTCAAATATTCAGATAGGAAATTGGAAAGATGATGAATGGCCACCAGAGTGGATAATCCAGGTATATGGTCCTGTGACATGGGCACTGGATGGAATGTGGGCATACCGGATGCCTATTTATAGTAGTTTTGGAAATCATCATGAATGAAATCTTCTATAAGGGAATGGGGATATAGTCTCCTCCCTTCATTTCCAGAGGTTTTCTTGCTTTGGGGATTCTTCTCAAGGATTCAATTAGTAGATAGAAGAAAAAAGATCAATACTCTCACAAATTCCAAGCACGCTGTTCACTGATGTTCAGGTTCGTGCCCTGGGATTTTGTCTGCAAGTAGCTTGGGCTAGATGCTGATCTCACACTAGCCTTTCTCCTGTTGGGTTTGGAGGGCTTCCTGCAGATCAAACAAAGTGATTACCATCACTTCGTGATCAACAGGGTGCCCCTCTTTCACGGTCACCTCTTTGCGGCGACTTCGGACCCATCTAGGGTCCCCCTGGCAGGATGAAACTAGCCATGGGGAGCGGAGGTCCGGTCTCGTGTGGCCATGCACTACGGGCGCAAAACCAGAAGCCCCACCATCACCTCCTTCATGTGAAATTAAATGTCTTTAATTTCAAAATGTTGTTCACCTTCCACCATGATAGGCGAGGGCATCTGGAGCACTGGAGGTCTGAGGTTAGAGGTGGTTTGAGTAAGCTACAATGGAAAAGGGTGGATTTGCCATAGGTTTTTAGGCAAGTCTATTTTATAATGATATGTTTAATAGGAAAAGATCCTACAAATTTAGAGCCTAATTTCTTCAAAGGTTGTAAGGACTGCAAATAGTGGAGAGGTATGCTCTGTCACCAACTTTAAATAGTTTTTGTTCCACCCTTCTTTTATCAGCCTGAGCCTTATAAGCATCTCTAGCTTCATCTAAAGTTTTCCTGACAACAGGCCAGGTATTTTGCAACTATTTGATCCATTCCTGCAAAAAGGGGATTTCAGGTTCTTTTGCAGGGAGCTCAGGCATTGGAACAAAAACCTGCCCACTGGCTACCTGAAATGGTGTGAAACCTGTACTAGAATGCACAGCATTATTTATGCAACTTCAGCAAATGGCAACAAATCAGACCAATTGTCTTGTTGATAATTAATAAAACATCTCAAATACTGTTCTAGAACTGTTCAGTCTCTCTGTCCCCCCCATTCGTTTGAGGATGATGAATAGATGACAACCCTTGTCTAGAACCCATTAAGTTCAGAAAAGCTTTCCAGAACTTAGAGGTGAATTGGACACCCCTTTCACCATTTAGCAATGGCACAAGTGGGGCAGCTGGCTACATAGCTTTCTATGTCCTTTTTCAAAGAAGGCCACCAAAACTGCCTCTTAAGCAAATGTAAGGTTTTATCAAATCCAAAATGCCCAGCAGTTTTTGAGTCATGTCCTGCCTGCATGACTTTAAGCCTTAGGTTTGCTGGGACATAAAATTTTTCTCCAATCCAAGCTAATCCATCCTTTAGCACAAAGAGGTTATTGTGGTTTTTAAACCATTCATCGGTTTCCAATGCTGTTTTGAATTCCTGTAGAAATGTTTTTCCAATAGGGGTCACTATCTTAATAGGGTCCTGGTGGTGACAGGGGCTGCTAACTGATGAGGATTTAAAAATGGTTTAACCACTTCTGCTTTCTTGCTGTTATACTGTGGCAGTCTGGACAGAGCATCTGCTAAGAAGTTCTTCCCCCAAGGGAGGTAATGGATAGTGAAATCAAAATGGTGAAAGTGTTGAGACCACTATGCTTGTTTAGGAGAGAGTTTCCTAGGAGTTTTCATTACTTCAAGATGTTTATGATCAGTCCAAACTTGGAATGGTATTTTACTTCCTTCAAGGACACAGGTCGGCAACCCGCGGTTCCGGAGCTGCATGCGGCTCTTTGATCTATCTCTGTGGCTCTGGAGCCTCCTCCTCCCCCTCCTCCCTCCTGCTGCCCCCCCATGCCGCAGTCCCGGCTGGGGTGGTGGCGGGGGCATCACTTCCTGGGTCGTCCCCGAGCTGCCGAGCCGGCCACGTGTCTGCCCGGGCCGGGCGGTAGTCCTGGCTGGGGTGGCGGCAGTTGGGGCATCGCTCCCTGGGCCGTCCACGGGCAGCTGAGCCGGCCTTGCATCTCCGTGGGTTGGGCTGAGCAGAAGTCCCAGCTGGGGCGGCGGTGTCAGGGGCATTGCTTCCTGGGCCATCCCCAGGCTGCCGAGCCAGCCACGTCTCCCCGGGCCGGGTGGCAGTCCCAGCTGGGGCGGCGACGGCGGCAGGGGCATCGCTCCCTGGGCCATTCCCGGGCTGCCGAGCTGGCTATGCATCTCCCCAGGCCGGTCCGGTGGCTGGGGCGGTGGCAGGGGGGCATCACTTTCTGGGCTGTCCCCGGGCCATTCCCTGGGCAACCGAGCTCGCCACGCATCTCCCCGGGCTGGTCCATGGTGTCCCGGGTGCCTTTCAGCACCTTCTACTGCCTCCTGCCCCCCTCCCCTCTCTGCCGCTTCGCCACCGTCTGCCTTTCGTTCTCTCTCTCTGGAGAGAGAGAGAGGCAGAGGAAAGAAAGAGAGAAAGAGAGAGAGAGGGTGACTTGTTCGGGCGAAGAACCAGTGGGGGCAAGGCGAGGTAAGTCAAAAGATGCGGAACTTTCGTGCTAACATCTCCCGAACTCTTGTTATCCCACAGACTTGGCTCATCAGCCCTCTCTCCTCTCCTCTCCTCTCTCTGCAGATGAGGCTGCTTGCTTCAAATGATTGGCTACTGAGACCCGTGAGCCAGGCAGGCAGGCAAGTCTCGACCGCAGCATTTTGTTGCTGTTGTTTTGCGCGCGCTTGGCACTGGCTGGGAACAGAGCCAAGCAAGCTCTGTGGTTGGAAGTCCCTGCAGCTTGGGAGCCAGGATCTTCCCCCTCTCAGTCCCAAATCCCAAGCAGGATTCACCACATTGGGATTGGAAGCGAGCAGTGAGGAGATGGTCTGTCTCTCTTCCTCCCCTCCTTCCTTCCTCGCCGGGTACTGAGGCTCCCTGCTGGGCACAGTCGGCCTAAAGTAGAGGAGGGTCAGGGGTCTTTCAAAGCGTGACATTGCAATGGATGGGTGAGCCTTTCAGGAGGGTGCAGATGAACTGTAGCTCTCCAGATATTGCTAACATACAGCATTTGCCGTCCCTGCAGCAGAATCGGTGCTAAGTGAGAGGTGCTGGCATTTCTCTTTGTCAGAATGTGGTGAATCCACATTGCCCATCTCTAAGGGAGGAAGTTAAACGATTTGGTAGGTGAACTGGTTCTGTTAGTAAAGGGGGGGAGATGAAGAGAAAAAAAGAGGGAGAAAGAGAGGAAAGAGAGAAAAAGAGAGAGGAAAGAGAAAGAGGGAGAGGGGGAGGGAGAGGAAAGAAAGATGAAAGAAAGAGGAAAGAAAGAGAGAGAAAGGAAGAAAGAGAGGAAAGAGAAAGAGAAAGAGAAAAGAGGAAGAAAGAGAGAAAAGAGAAAGGGAGAGGAAAGAGAAAGAGGGAGAGGGGGAGAGAGAGGAAAGAGAAAGAGAGGAAAGAAAGAGGAAAGAGGAAGAAAGAGAAAGGGAGAGGAAAGAGAAAGAGGAAAGAAAGAGGAAAGAAAGGAAAGAGGAAAGAAAGAGAGAAATGGAGAGAGGAAAGAAAGGAAAGAAAGGAAAGAGAGAGGAAAGAAAGAGAGAAAGAGGTAGAAAGAAAGGAAAGAGAAAGGGAGAAGAAAGAGGAAAGAAAAAGGGAGGGAGGGAGAGGAAAGAGAAAGAGAGAGGAAAGAGAGAGAGGGAGAGGAAAGAGGGAGAGGAGAGAAAGAGGGAGAGAGGAAAGAGAAAGAGAGGGGGAAGCGCAAGTACCCCCCTCTCTCTCTCTCACACACACACACGCACACTCACACACACACACACACACACACACGCATACAGTGGGGGAAGAGGACTGGCAGACCAAGGGCAGAAAGAGGGAGAAGGAGGGAGAGAGGGAGAGGGAGGGAGGGACAGAAAGAGAGAGAGACCCTTATGACATCTAAAATGAAGATAACTTTGCACATATGCTTATATATAATAAAGGTAAAAAAGGATATATGCAGTGTTATCTTCATTTTAGATATTCAAAGTGTTTTGCGGCTCCCTGTGTTTTGTTTTCGGTGGGAAATGGGTCCAAGTGGCTCTTTGAGTGTTTTGGGTTGCCTACCCGTTCTAGGAAATGCCTCCAAGTGAGGAGAGCCCATTGTACAGCATAAGCCTCCTTCTCCCAAGCTGTCCACCTCTGTTCAGTCTTGGATAATTTTCTAGAGGTGTAAGCGCAAGGTTGCAATTGTCCCTCATTTCTCTGTAATAGGACCAATTCTACAGTCACATCACTGGCATCAGCTTGAATTATAAATGGCTGTTCTGGATCTGGATGTTTCAAAACCGGCTCCACAGAAAAAGTCTCTTTAGTTTTTCAAAAGTGGCTTGACATTCCCCCATCCACTTTAATGGTTGGCTAGGCTTTGGTTTATCCCCCCCCCCCTTGTGTCTTTAGCAAGTTTGTGATCGGGAAGGCAATTTGTGCAAAAGATGGGATAAATTGTAAAAAATTGCAAATCTGAGAAAACCTTGGAGTTGTTTCCTGGTTTGGAGGGGGGCATTCCAAGACTGCTCTCACTTTCTCTGGGTCCATCTATATTCCTTCATTAGATATATGATAGCCCAGGTAGTCAATGCAGTTTTTGTGGAATTCACACTTTGACAGGTTAGGGAACAGTTTGGCTGAGTGTAGTTTTTTTCAGTACTGCTCTGACTAGCTTAATGTGTTCATCTTTGGTTTCTGTGTAAATAAGAATATCATCCGGGGACTTCCGGTGGCAGGCGCCTTCGCTGGACGCAGCTGTTTGCTGCTCCCGCCTGTTTCCGCGTAAAAGCCGTTTTGACAGCCTGCATCAGCTGTCAAACGGCTTGATACCTTTCCCCTGGGCATAGGGGGAAAGGTGAGCTGCCCGAGGTAGGAGTTGAGTTCCCGAGTCGTCCCTTGTGGACGATGTAGGTGAGAAC
>NW_015387189.1:162257-163840 GCF_001527695.2 Protobothrops mucrosquamatus | reverse complement strand
TTTTTCTCATAGACATGATTCTTTTTCAAGGATTGACTTTGTTTTGATATCGACTGATTTACTTATAGAATGTAACAAAACTAAAATTTTTCCTAGAACCTTGTCTGATCATAGCATGGTTTGGATGGAGATTGGTCAAAAAATAAAGAGGAAATCTTGGAGAATAAATGAAAATTTGTTTAACTATGAGGATAAGGTTTTCCGAATCTTAACGACCAACACATGTACTGGATTTCAATTCTCAGAATCTCCCTGTCAATTAAAAGTCTGATCTGTCTGGAGGACACCAAGTTGTGAAATCTAGCATCTTGATTTGGCATGGATTTTGATTCCCCACCATATTAGATACAACTTTCTTTCTTGTCAACATTCAGGTAGTCCTCGCTTAGTGAATTGGCAAAGCATCACTTAGGATTGGAATTGGAATTGGAAAAGCATCACTTAGGATTTTACTTTCTCATTCTCTATGAACTCTCCTTGTCACAAATGACAATCATGTCACCCAAGGATGCTGTATATCATAAGTGTGAGGATTGGCCACAAAGCTTTTTTTTCACCTTTGTAACTTTGAACAGTCTCTAAACAAAGCAGTCAGGATTATTTGTATGGCCATCTGCTTCTGGTTAAATAGTATTCAAATCTCAACAGTAATTTTGGAAACATCTGTGCTTTGATGGGTAAACCATGGAGTGCTCTACAACTTCAAAACTTGTTCACCCCATTTCCCCAACTTCCAGGCTACTCTGAAGAAATACCAAGCAGAGCATCGTGCCAAAGCCGAATCAATCAAAAAGTGTCAGGCTGAGCTGAAGAAACTGCGCAAGAAATGCCAGAACAGTAAAAACCCAATGAAATATGGGGATCGTGAAGTGCAGGTAGGTTTGAAGGAGAAGGAAAGGGAGAATGACGTTGCAAGAGGAAATCACTCCATTCCAAGCATCCCCTAGGTCAGGGCTTTTCAACCAGTGGTACGGGTACCACCTGTGGTACATTGGCACCTGGCAGGTGGTACACGACCATCCTAGAAAAGTGGTAGCAGGGGAGGGGAATGAGCTGAACCGGTGGCAGCACCGCACAAGCCTGAGCGAGAGATGGCTGGAGCTGCAGGGCTGTCAGTGTTCTGTCCCAGCCTATAGCCGTCCTTGTTAAAGGCACAAGGACCAAACCCCTGTTGATAAAATAGGCTGGAGACTTAAAACAAAACAAACCCCTTTTAATATGGGTGACAAACCTGCCAAATAGTCCAGAAACAAAAGCAGCAAAACACAATCCAAATGGAAGAAATTGTCCACATGAAACACGATGCGAACAGAAAAGTAGTCACCGGCAAGACGAACAGAACATGATCCCATGAAGTACTTTGCAACGGTTGCCTTCAGCAACCAGCACCGCCCACACCTCCCCTTTTTATACAGCAGTCCCAAGGCGTTGCCTCTCAGTGCCTTCTCCTTTTTCCCTGGAGTTGTCGTATTGACTGCTGCTGATCTGCTCTCGCTAATTGCCGGCGTTTACGAGCATCAATCAGCATGTCCATCAGGTGTGAGTCCTCCGAGTCTGACTCATTCTCCTCACACAGCTGAGCT
>NW_015387189.1:155201-160517 GCF_001527695.2 Protobothrops mucrosquamatus | reverse complement strand
AAGAATATCATCCAAAACCACTGTCTCCCGGGCTGTTGGTTCTTCTTCCTCTGATTTGTCCTCCTCCTCTGATTCAGGGCACTCTTGTAGTTGCACTTTGAATTCGTCGAAGGTATTTCTCACATACTCCATCACTGCTTTCATCGTGTCTGACTTCTGTTCCTCCTTTTCTTTATCTTTGTTGGGGGGGGCAGGCTCTAGATTTTTCTTCTTTACCTTTTTCTTCCCTCCACCTCGAGTGAGAGTGATCTTTTGAGCCTTTTCTTCCCATCCTTCCTTTTTTCTGACCCCGAGTGACCATTTGGCTTGATCTTCTTTACCAGAGGGTCCAGCTTCTTCCAGGTCCGTGGAGAGGCTCTAATCGGGTTTTAGACAGAGGAGATCTTCAGCCCATTGCTTTGCTTGGAACTCCTCTATGTGGAATTCAGTTGCAACTCCCCCAGTAGGGCAGCAGCTTCTCCGGATTGAGTACTATGCAGATCTCGCCTTATTTAAGGACCCACCTCAGCTAACCACCCAAGAAAGCAGAACTCTTGAAACAGACATTATATCAAAAGGAACTTTTATTAGGGGTGACAGTAGGGAAGTCAAGGTGAGATCTGGGGAAAAGCCAGCTCAAACAGTGTAATTAAACTAGCAATTCTTCCTCCTCCCACCAAAGTCATAGATTCATATGAAATCCAGCCAATCCACAGGTTGTATGATGTTTGGGTAACTGTC
This sequence comes from Protobothrops mucrosquamatus, assembly GCF_001527695.2. Classification (NCBI taxonomy): domain Eukaryota; kingdom Metazoa; phylum Chordata; class Lepidosauria; order Squamata; family Viperidae; genus Protobothrops; species Protobothrops mucrosquamatus. The sequence continues at coordinate 159,797 of NW_015387189.1, read as the reverse complement.
ACAGTTGTCGCGCATCTCAAGGTCTTCTCCAGTTTTGTTTCCTCATAGCTGTCTCTCTGATAAGGGAGACACAGTCTTCTTCCAGGCGAAGAGAGGAGGGGTAAAGGGCCAGGAAAAGCAAAGAAAGGAAAAACAGAAAGCGAAAGTCATCCCAAGCAAAAGTGACCCCCTCCCACTAGAATGGCAGGCCCCAAAGAATAGTTAAAAGAAAAGAGATATACGGGGGCTTTGGGGACCTGACACCCACATTGGGTATGTTGCAGATGGCTTGGTTTAGCTTGAAACAAGAACACCAGGTGCAGTGAGGTGCACAACCTCGGCCAGCTGTGTGTGAACATTCTCAGAAAGGCCACAGAGGGAGCAGAGGTGGGCAAGATTCTTTGGAAGCTCTGAGAAAGTGGCTGGCCAAAGTCACCCAGCTGACTTTGTGCCCAAGGCAGGACTAGAACTCACAGTTGCCCAGTTTATAGCCTGCTGCCTTAACCACTACACAAAGCTCTTTCTGGGGATATCCATACAACCCACTTAACCCATTCACTTCATTTGCATCTTGGTTTGTTTTCTGAGGTTGGAACTGTTGGCCATTAGGTCAGTGATTTATGGGAACCACAAACTAAATTAATTCAGCAGAGACCACCTGAACCATAGTTTATAACTGAGATAAGGACCATATTTGCCCAACATATTTTACCTGGGAAAATCTTTAGGCAGCCACCCTCAGACAAAACAAAAGTCTAGCTGAGGCCTCCTGAGAGTCTGTGACAACTAACTAAAGATGACAATAGCCACCCTTTCTCCTCTTTCCTGGGCTCTCTTCTGGGGTACACTCACAAACCATGGTGGGGACATTTCTGACTGAGAACAGGAACAACCAGGCTTCAGCAAAACATGGCAGATCACATCATGGAGTGATGCTTTGTTACACATAAACCTGGCATTCAAATTGAATATTCTGAACCCAGAGCCATCAAGGCACTGAGAGTAGAATCTAATGGCCATGCAGTGGAACAACTTTCAAGCAGTAGATCTGGGATATGGATCATCCTCTCTTCCTCACCATAAGGATGGACCTGCCTATCCCATCATGTCTGACTTCTCACTCAGTCCCCCAGTTCTCCCTTCTAGGCCAAGATGTAAATATTAATCTCCCCCCTACAGATAAGAAACTTAATCTCTGAACAACCAACCCAGATAAACCAGAAACACAACTGCCCCTTCAAAGAACTTGGAAGTCTTCGGGGGAAGGTTTTACAAACAGCTTCTGAGAGGGAATGTCAAAGGGGTCCTATCCTACCAAGTGCATCCATATAACCAGAACAGGACCACCAATCAATCTAACATCAATCTAGAGTGGCACCTAATTCCATAGCTCTGGGTGACCTTTCCCAGCAGTCTCTGCAGACAAGAGTCCACGTTGAAGGACAACAGGAGTCAGTTTCCTTGTTAATGAACTATCTTCCTCCAGCATCACTTTCTGGACATGTCCAGACAAGAAGGAACACAACCACAACAGAACAATGCCTCCAGGGATGTATCTGTGACTTTTCTCCAGCCTCTCCTCTTTGTATGGAGCCTAGAAGTTCAGACTCTGAAAAGGAGAGGTTGTTTTGCATTGTAAATATGACCATCTGGGCCCTTGAGACCTGTTATGCTAATTCTCCAGTGACTGCCTTTGATGTAGATAATAGATTGAAGCCATATGCAAAGGATCTTGTAGTAGGAAATGATAAATTCGTTAGAAATGACAGTGGCTTTCCTGATTCAGACAGTGACAAACTAAGGTTTGCCTGGAATAGAGAGAAAGGTATACTCAAGAGAACAGCCCCTGCCTGTCCCAAAACTTGTTCCCAGATAGGTTGACCTAAGGAATTTACCCTTTCCCGATACAAGATCCTTTGTTTGAGATAGTGCTTCAAATTGTTCTAAATCTTGTTTTATTTAGAAACAAGGATTGATTCACCCCATAAATTATGGACCTCCTGCTTCTGCTTCTGATGTTCCTGGTGTTTCAGCCAGTCTCTGGGAAGCCTAGAATGAAGTGCCTGTTGAGTTTGGAGCACCAGGATGGAAAACAACCATGGAGCTACTACAGCCCAGGAGACCATCACCTTAGTATAGTCATCACTCTAACAAAAATATTGCATACAACATTGCCTTTCAATATGGCTCCTTCTAGTCAGCTTGACTTGTAAGTCATTCAGAGTGATGGAGTTGCATTCCCTCCGCTTGCAGTTCTAACACTTTCCCTCTTTTCTTCTTATTTCACTTACTCCTTTATTGCAGGATCTGTCTAATTTCCTGAATCTTTTGGATTTCCATGGTTTGTCGCTTTTGTCTGATTTTGTGGAAGTAGCTGAAATCCAAACATGGGGCAGAATAAAACCTGTAACAACTCCAGATTATTTTCCTCTCTCCATCAAAACTTGAATTCATTACTTGAATATTGAATACATTTGTTTAAGGTAGTGATTGAAACAGTTGTAGTGACCCCTGCCCAGCCCAGTTCCATATTTTTATAACCGATCATTGATATGCAATTCCTGATCCTTATAGAAACAAATTACTTTATTTTAGAATTGCTAATTTTTGTCCCTTATCAAAAATCCTCTTCCTTTCTACTTCAGTGATTGTGATTCCTAACCCTGGTGGAGGACTGTCTCCATCCTATCTTGTCAACATTCCTTAAAATTACATGGTGATGGGTGAATATCATTTGCCTCTGTTTTTTCATTTCTATTGGTTCAATCAGCTTGTTTTTTTTACAGGAGTCTCACTACTGGTCATATGAAAATGCTACTCTATATTTTTGCCATTCAAATGGTCAACAAGAATTCCCAGCAGAATCTTACACTTGGCTACAACATCCACGACAACTATTTGAACACACTTGGCACTTCAGAAGCCTTGCTGGACATGCTCTCCACTGGAGAAGCTAATGTCCCCAATTACAGCTGTGGAAGGAAGGAGAACCTCCTGGCTCTTCTTGATTTAGCTAGAAGGGACATCTCCATCCAGATGTCAACATTAGCAGGCACCTACAAAGTCCCCCAGGTTTGTGTGTGTTTCGTTATCTGGTAGACTGAGTGGGATGGTGATGGCTGAGCAATAGAGAAGATAACAAAATACAAAGACCTGCAAATTAAACTAGAAGAACTGTGGCAAAAGAAAGCAAAGATAGTTTCAATAGTACTATTTCTATTTACAAGTCTTCATACATTTTGTTATCTTCTCCAGTTCTTTCTCTTCTATTGTGCTGTCTCCAGGCACTGCCACATACACCATCCAAACTTTTTTGTCTTTCTTATCGACAATTGTTAAGTCTGATGTGTTATGAGGTAGGTCTTTGTCTTTTGAATTCTAAAGTTCCAGAGCAATTTAGCTTCTTCATTTTTTATGACTTTCTCTATTTTATGGTCCCACTAGTTCTTGCTTGCAGACAAATGGTATTTGTTGCAGATCTTCCAGTGCACTATTGTTTCTACTTTGTCACACTATTGCTTGAATTTGGGTGAGCAGCTAACCAACAGCTGGTCTACTGTTTCTTCAGCTTTTTTGCAGAGACAGCATTTGCTATCTGTTGCTGATTTCTCAATTCTGGCTTTATATGCATTTTTCTTAAGGCTTGATCTTGTGCAGCCAGAATTAGCCCTTCTGTCTTCAGTCTTCTCTCTTAAACCTTCCTGCTCTTAGCTACTGCCAGGTCCTGTTATTATCTGCTTTCCCTGCTGTTTTTCTGAATGTACTGGCCATGTAATGCTTTATCTTCCCATGCCTCCTTTCTCTTCTTCATTTGATCTTTCTTGTAGGCCAATTTGTTCTCTCCAGTACTCAGTATGCTTTCCTGGTAAACTAGCTTCAGTGCATCTTCTTCACTGTCCTTCAGATTTTCTTTCAAAGACCTTTCTTCTTCTTCAACTATTTGATGTACTTGCAACATTCCATGCCCACCTATTTGCCTTGTAGATAGAGTCTGTCAATGTCGCTGCATGCATGAATGAATGATTCATTGTCATTATTTTTCTGGTCTTTCTATCCATTGCTTTTAGTTCTGCTTGAATCCAGTCCATTATTCCAGCTGTGTATCTAATGACTGGAATTGCCCAGGTGTTGATAACCTTGCTGGTATTTTCTCCACTAAATTTGGATTTTAAGATCTTCTTCACTTTCTTGATGTATTCATTTCTCACCTTTTTCTTAACTTCATTGTGCTTGATGTTGTCAGCTGAAGGATGTCCAGGTATTTGTAGTGATCATCTTCATCCAGACTCTTGATATTATTTCCACAGGGCATCTTGATTTCTTCAGTTGTCACTATTTTCCCCCATTTCATGACAAACATGGCACATTTGTCCAGTCCAAACTCCATTGCAATATCTTGATTCTATATACAGACAGCATTGAGCAGCGATTCTATTTCAGATGATGTTTTTCCACAGAGCTTCAAATCATCCATGTAAAGGAGGTTTGATAGCCATGGCCTGAGTTATTCAATATTGTTGACAAAGAAATCAGTTCAGTGACAAACAGCAGTGGTGATAGTGAGACTCCTTGGAAGATTCCTCTCTTGATATTAACCTCTCCCAGTCTCTCACCATT
>NW_015387189.1:126453-155154 GCF_001527695.2 Protobothrops mucrosquamatus | reverse complement strand
ATCATCTTGTCAATTAGAAGTTGATCTTTTGTTCCGCTGCCGTTTGGGTGGTTTCCTTTTTGCTCAGGTGGGAAAAGCTTATTTTCAACTAGATGCAGTTGGATTGTAACAGCTATCACACTAGTTAGTAATTTGAAAGTTGTTGGTAAGCAAGTAATTGGCCTGTAATTGCCTGGTGCTGCCTATTTTTCTGGATTTTTCATTATCAGTAGATTTTGCCAGATGTTAGCCACTCTTCAATTTCACTCTTTACAGTATGTTGCTAAACTGTTTGGCAACAAGTGGGTGTGGACTAGTCAGATGTTTCGACCAAAATCCATACAATTCATCTTCACCTGGTGCTGATCAATTCTTGATCTTCCTTGCTCTTTTCTCCACCATTTCATCTTCTTTTTTATTGTTATCCACCTCCTTTAAGCAAGTTGTGTTCTTCTTGTATTTCTTTGGGTTATCCCATATCTGCAGCTAGAACTGTACTGTTTCTTCCTTATCAGGTACTGACTGATTCACTGCAGTCTCTCCGTTGATGGATTGATAGAAACATCTCTGAGATTGGAGATTGTGCCTATAATTTGCAATGTGAGCTTCCTATCTGCTGATCTTCTTGGCTGTAGCTGTTATTTGCTGCTTTATTATTTCCAGCGCTTCCTTAATTTTCCTTGTTTCTAGGTGATTTTTCTTGATTGGGTATTCTTTCATCTTTTTGTTCTTCAGTTCTTCACCAGTGCAACAGCTTTGCCTTCAGAAATCGTGGGTGCTCCATCACTGGAGGTTTTTAAGAAGAGGCTGGACAGTCACTTGTCCGAGATGGTATAGGTTCTCCTGCTTGAGCGGGGGGGCTGGACTAGAAGACCTCCAAGGTCCCTTCCAGCTCTATTCTATTCCAGCTTCTTTTCTTTCATCTGCTCTAGCTTGGGTTGGATCTGATCTCAGCTTGCTGATCTTATTTTCTAATCTGATCTTCCATTTTGTAGATCACTGTTGGATTTTTTTTTACTTCTTTACTGATTTTGCATCCCAAATATTCAGTTATAACTGGAGCTATGCTGTATATTAGTTGGCTTGCAGTGAGCTGGCATTTATATTAGATAGTTTTGTACTGGCATCTTTTAATGCTTGTGCCAACTGTTTTTTGGAACAAGCTTCAATGCAGGCAAACTTATTCCGATGTTTTTATGCTGTTCTAGATGCTCAAATATTCTTTGTTTCAATTCTTCTACTTCTTTAGTTAGAGGGATTTGTTCTTCCTGAGGCAGAGGAGAGTGTACCTGGTTTTGAAATGAAACCAATTCTATATAGTAGTAGTAGTAGTAGTAGTAGTAGTAGTAGTAGTAATAATCATAACAATAACAATAACAATAATAGTAAAGTTGGAAGGGACCTTGGAGGTCATCTAGTCCAACCCCCTACTCAGGCAGGAAACCCTATACCATCTCAGACAAATGGCCGTCCAGTCTCTTCTTAAAAACTTCCAGTTTTGGAGCATTCATCACTTCTGGAGGCAGGTTGTTCCACTGGTTAATTGTTCTAACTGTCAGGAAGTTTCTCTGTAGTTCTAGGTTGCTTCTCTCCTTGATCAGTTTCCACCCATTGCTTCTTGTCCGGCCTTCAGGCGCTTTGGAGAATAGCTTTACTCCCTCTTTTTTGTGGCAGCCCCTGAGATATTGGAACACTGCTATCATGTCGCCCCTCATCCTTCTCTTTGTTAAACTAGACATACCCAATTCCAGCAACCGTTCCTTATATGCTTTAGCCTCCAGTCCCCTAATCATCTTTGTTGCTCTTCTCTGCACTCTTTCTAGAGTCTCAGCATCTTTTTTACATCGTGGTGACCAAACCTGGATGCAGTATTCCAAGTGTGGCTTTACCAAGGCCTTGTAGAGTGGTATTAATACTTCACGTGATCTTGATTCTATCCCTCTGTTAATGCAGCCCACCACTGTGTTGGCTTTTTTGGCAGCTGCAGCACACTGCTGGCTCGTATTTAAATGATTGTCCACTAGGACTCCGAGATCCCTCTCTCTGTTACTACTATTGAGCAAGGTACCCCCTATACTATACCTGTACATTTGGTTTTTCTTGCCTAAATGGAGAACCTTACTTTTTTCACCATTGAATTTCATTTTGTTAGATAGAGCCCAGTGTTCAAGTCTGTCCAGATCCTCCTATATCCTAAGCCTGTCTTCTGGAGTATTGGCTACTCCTGCCAGCTTTCTGCTGGATTGCTCTAATACCAACCCTCCCTTGTTTGCCTCTACAGTCGATTTCTTTGCCCTGGATAAAACTTTGCAGTTCTTCTCATTCAGCTTCTGTGAATACTTTATTTCATATTATAAATTGATATTTTTTTTTATTAATTTTTTTATTGATTTTTATAATTAAACAATAAGTAATATGATGCATTTATATACACAAACAGAAAAGACAATCCAAATCAATACATTGTCGGAAACGCTCAGCAGTCCCCGCCTTGCCTCCGCCCTCATCCACTTTCCTTTCCTTCCTCCCTCTAGCCCACGACCTCTCCTCCTTCCTCCTTCCCACTTCTACGTCCCCTCTCTTCCTGACCACCTCCTCGAGTGCAACTTGGGATACCAGCCGAGCATCTCCTCTTATCAGTACAATTATTATTTACCTATAAACATGTAAATACATCAATTTTTTTATACCCCTAATCCCCTTCCCCCCCTGAGCTTCCTGGAACCAAATACAGGATTGAAACATCCCATTCCATATCTAAATTACAATTTAACTAAACAAATATAATACTATCAGTATATACCTACTTTAACTCTAATAAGGCAATAAATAAAAACAATATATCTACTCAAAAACTATATGATATTTAATCACTCCATATTTTCTCTAAATATAATCTATCCACCTTCAACATTTAAACTTTATATAATTTTTTTCTTACATTTTACACTTAAATTTTCCCTTCACTTTCTTCCCTCTCAAGTCTATACTTTCAATAAAATCTTAAGTCAATACTTCCTGCTTCACAGCTGGAAAAGTAAAATAAAATCCCAATCTTAATTTTTTTTTTTACATCTTTCATAAAAAACCTATAAGTTCTTTACAAACATATAATAAACTAATTTCTTCCATTTCCATAATAAAGTCTCACTTCCGGTGTTTATCCATCCTTTGGCTTATGAAGCTTGCTAAGCATTCCCTGCATATCTGTCGCTGCAGATCTCTTTGGCCTCGCCCCACCCACTGGCTCCGAAGGCTGTGGATATGTTATAGAGACTGTTTCTTTTTGTTGCTCTCTCTCTTTATGCCTATAAGCAGCACGGGTCATCCTTTGCTCCTTCTGAGGATCTCCTGCAGATAATGACATGGCCCCAGGCAATTCCACAACAAGTTGCTCCATCAAATCTTCCTGTGCTTTAGATGTCGATGATGGTGACATATCAGCTTTCAGGACCGACAAATAAAAATCTTTAGCTTTTTGAACAGAATTTAATCTGTATCTGGTCCCTGCGAAATTTAACACAATACCCACAGGAATTTCCCATCTAAAAGGTATCTGCCGCTTCTTTAACTCCTGAGTCAAAAAGGTAAAGTCCTTTCTTCTTCTTAAAATCTTAGAAGGTATTTCTTTTAAAAGTATAATATCTTGTGCAGCAATTTGAAATCTCTGCTGATAAAAGAGCTGTATAATTTCATTACGACGTATTCTTGTGGTAAAATAAACAACCACATCTCTAGGTAGGTTTCTCTGACGTGCAACCCAGGAATTCACTCTAAAAATTTTTTTTATTTCTCCACAAATCACCTCTGGGTTGCAATTCAATACCAGGGCCAAAGCTGTAACAACTTCCTCTTTAAGTTTCTCTTGTAAGTCCTCTTTAAGACCCCTGATTCTCAGAGCAAATTCCATTACTTTATATTGTGACATTACCATGTCATTTTGAAGAGTTTCCACTCCTTCTTCTAATTTTTCAAGTCTATCCTCTGTTCCTTCCATTTTCTCCACTAATTCATCCACTCTTCCCTCTACACGATCAATATGAGCTGCAAGTCCTTGAAAAATATGTGATAAATTTTCACAAAGTTCCTGATTTTTCTTATCCAAATGTTCTTCTGTTTGTTTCACAGTCTGCAATGAGGACTTGGCTAAGGCCTCTTGTAGGTCTTTAAGTGTAATGGAAGGAGGAGGTGTTGGAGGGGGAGATCTAGGTTTCTGTTGTTGGATTTGCACAACAGGAGAAGAAATAGCTGTTTTAGGCAATGCAGAAACTCCAGTACGTTTTGAAGTCATTCTGCCAAATTATTTTTAAAAATCACAGCAGCAAGTATAAACTTAAAAAAGCTTGACTTAAAAAAAATTCTTTTAAAATCCTTTAAAATACATCATTCCACAACTGGAAAGAAAGTGAAAGTTTTCCTTTTGTTAAAAAGAAGGAATGCTTCCGCGGCCATTTTCTTGTCACTTTCACTTATAGCAAGTAACAAAAATCCCAATTAAATCTTCGAGTTAAAGTCACATTTTAACTAAAATAAAAAATCCCCTGTCAGGTTCCGTCTGTTTCAAAAGTTACTCACAAGCAGATACAATGTAGCAGCAGTGGCGGCGACGTCTAGCTTCACTCCGAAGAGCGAAGACACACCGAGCTGCGGAGAAGAGGTCCGGACTCCGGGAGAGTTCTCACCTTTATTTTATTTATTTATTTATTTATTATTTGGATTTATATCCCGCCCTTCTCCTCACAGGACTCAGGATCGCTCCTGGGGGGACTAGGGAACTCAACCCCTACCCAGACCAAACTCACTTTCTCCCCTTCACCCGTGGAGAAAGTTCCGAGCCGCAAAACAGCTGATCCACGCTGTTTTGACGGCTTTGACGCAGTCCCGGGCTGGAGGCTGAAGAAAAAGCCTCCTTCGGCGATGCCTCGCCACCGGAAGCCCTCGTATTATAAACTGATATTGATCTGCTAGCCTCTGTTCTGTTGTTTCTGATTCTGGATGTTGTTCTTTCCAGAACTGGTGCAATTCATTTCTTGTTGGAATTGATCTGTAATAACAGATCGTTATTTCTTTTTTTTTTTTCAGTCACTGTATATTTGTGACAGGTGAACTCCTTTCCTTCCAGCAGTTCTGCACCTTCTGGCACTGGTTTCTCAGCCACCAGTCCTGAGTCCCGTAGCCCATTTTTCACCAGATGTCCAGGAACTCCAACATCTAGTGTGGACCTTGTTAATTCAGGCAACGACTGAGCTGGTACAAATTTCTGTAATTTACATCTCATCATAATTTTTATGGGAGATTCTTTGTCAGACTCTTTGCTTTGCTCCTTGTCAGGAGTCTTTGCTTGACTCCTCTGATGAGTATGGTTGAACCTCTGGCATAGCTCTCATCTTCCTCAGAGTATACAAAACCCACAACCACATTAAGGAAGTGCCTCACTAAGGGATTGTTATTGTTGTTGTTAATTTAATATTCAGTTTGAATCACAGTCGGGGACTGGAAAAAATGTTCAAGTCCTAACTAAGAGCTGTTAAGGTAATATCTGAGTATATAGGCAGTTCCAACTAAGGTGGTTTTTTTTTCAATGTCAGGATATTCAGGTCTAATAAGTTCAAATTTTTCATATATCTATGCAGCTCTTTGGCTATTGCTCCAAGGGCTTCTAGTATGATGGGTACAACCACCGATTTTTTCCTTCGTAGGCGCTCAACTTCAATTTGCAAATTATGATATTTTGCTATTTTTTTCTAGTTGTTTATCTTCAATTTATGGATCACCTGGTATTGCAATATCAATGAACCACTTTTCCACAAAAGTAATGTCAGGTATTAAAGGCAGCGGAAATTCAGCAAATTTGGAATAAAATTTCTGCTTTCCCCAAAGAATCCCAAAATTTGTTCATTTAGAACAAACAAAATTATTTGGCAAATTATAGTAGGAACTGTGGTCTCCCTGCCTCTTGTGCAACAGGAGAACAAGCCCAAAAGATTGTGGCACAAATCTGAGGTATCAAAGCAGAGAAAGATACGGCCATCCTCAGTAAGGCTGGCCCATTGAAAAGGATGAGCTGCTACCACCATACCTTCCAAATTGCCACGTATTGAAACACAGAAATGACAAACTATTTTAGGGTGGGGTTTACCTGAGCACGATTTGAGCAGCTGGTCACAAAGGTTAAAGAATAAAGATTTAACCAACTCCTTGTAAGACTTTTATTTGCTGAGCCCCAGAGATAGAAGTCATAACCCAGCTATTATTTCAATGTCAGTTGTGTAAGAAAGAGAGAGATGAGCCCCCTGGACTGTAATTAGTTGGATATTATTATTATTATTATTATTATTATTATTATTATTATTATTATTATTATTATTATTATTATTATTATTACTACTACTACTACTACTACTACTACTACTACTACTACTACTACTACTACTACTACTATTATTTTGCCCTGAAAACAAATTCCCTGTGTGTCTAATCACACCTTATGACACTTGGCCAAATAAAGTATTCAAATCAATCCAATGACTTATGATGCTTATATTAAAATTCAAAACTAACATATAATACAGACCCTTATTTGAGCAAAACTGTGTAGCTGAGATCTGGATATGATGGCCTGATTTGTGGTAAATTGCAGGGGTGAAAAAGAGATTTCCAGTCTTTATTTATATATTAGACATTTTTATATCTCAGATTTCTCATCTGCCCATCTCCCTCAGAGAGTAGATCTATGTATTCTTATTCTTTTCTATTGATTTTATACAGGGAGTTATTAATATTTTGTGTTCTGCATTATGCTTCTTGATATGACTTAATGGCTAATGAACAATATAAATTGTTCATGAGAACCAGGTTGGATTTATTAAAAGCTAAAAGCTAGACTCAATCTGACCCCCAGTATAACACAGCATTCTTCATTGCTTTTTCAGATCAGTCATAAAACTGTTTCAGAGTCTCTGAGTGATAAAAGTCAATTCCCCTTTTTTCATCAGATGGTCCCCAAAGAAGGGGTCCAGTACCCAGCAATGGTCCAACTGCTCCTCCATTTCAGATGGACCCTGATTGGCCTCTTTGCTTCAGACACAGAGAATGGAGAGAATTTCATGAGGACTTTCACTTCTATGCTTGTTAGGAATGGAATTTGTGTTGTTATATCACAACGATTCTCAACAACTCGTCATACAGCAGCCCTCAGGGATGCCCTCTCTAAGTGGAGACAAGCCAGTGTCTTTGTTCACTTTGTAGAATATGATTCCATTTGGGACAGAATCCTTCCTTTCCATTCAACACTTGAAGATTTGCCAGGACCCATGGAAGGGAAAGTCTGGATCATGTCAGCCTTGGGCCATTTAACAATGACAAAGCACAGACTTTTCAAATATGTCCATAGTATTTGGCTGTTTGATTTTCAGAGGAAAAGAAGGCCTAAGGGTGCCATCTTTGAACCCAGTTTCCTTTTTGGACCCCAATTTCAAATTGAATATTTTCGCTGTTCTCTTTCAAAGCATGTTTTTTCTGTCAAAGGTCGGAATAGATGCACCCAGAAAGCACCTCTGGAGACCCAAGACAATTGGAGCAGTATGATCTCAGATTACTCCCATTTGTACCGGATCATGAAGACAGTGTGGAACAGTGCGTACAGTGTTATTCAAACTTTGGCCCAGGCCTTGAATGCTGCATATTCCTCCAGATCAAGGAGGGGAAGCAAGGAGGCCGAAGAGGCACGGGGGGCTCCAAAGCTGCAGCTCTGGCAGGTAAGAGGTATCAACAAGCATCCAACAAACTTAGTTATTTTTAGAAAGTACCCAAAGGAGATGAAAAGGAGCCATGTGATTCTCTCTGAGGTACAAAGGGGCAAGAGTTTGGGCCAATTTAATCACTCAGGGTATAATGTTCCAAAGAAAGTGTACCATAACAGATTCTCTTTGATATTAAACAGAGCCAATTTTAAAACTAGGTATAAAAAGGGAAATGGAAAAGTTTCCCCTGTCCAGTTGTGTCCGAATTGAGGGGATGGTGCTCATCTTCATTTATTATCCCAGGGAGCCAGCATTGTCTGAAGACACTTCCATGGTTATTTGGGTTATTAGGCCAGCATGACCATATGCCAAAGTGCATGGAAGGCTGTTCCCTTCCCACTGAAGTGGGCAGTAGCTGGGGAAAATAATGGGAGCTCACCCCATTGCATGGCACTCAGGTCCCGAACCCGGGCTATCAGCTTTCCAGCCAACAAGCTCAGCATCTTTAACTGGTGAACCATACATTTTTAAACCAATTATTGTAGGTAGGGCTTTGGAATTAGCATCATGGAATTCTACATTTATAACGTTGAAGGAAATTTTAAGATCATCTAACTCAACCCCTCCTCTCTGCAGGAATCCCAGTTAAAGCTTTTCTGATCCATGACTGCTTGGTCTTTGCATTCAGGAGATGTGAAGGCTGAGCTGGGGGAGGGGGAGAGTTAAACACATCATCAGTACTGACTTGTTGAACTCAACTCCTGTTCAAGATAAATTGTGACTAACAGTGAAGGGCAGACTGAACTTCTCTGCTTTACTGAATTTCCTTTCTTGTAGCTGAGTTCATTTTTCCATATCTAACACTCTGGAATCACAATGAGCAGATTTTAAGCTTCTCTCTAACATCATTCAGTTACTGGAAGAGCGCAGCATCCTCCCTTCTCCAAATGAGAGATTGTCCCAGTATGTTTAGCCCAATGAAGAGAAGGATTGGGGAGACCTGCTTTCTCTCTTCCAGTACTTGAGGGCTGTCAAAAAGAAGAGGGGTTTAACTTCATCTTGAAAGCCCCAGAGGGCAGGACAAGAAATAATGGATGGAAGCTTGTTAAAGAGAGATCCAATAGAGAAGTAAGGAGATGGTCCCTGTCTCTCCCTGTTTTTCAATTCACACAGTCCAGTATGGCTCTTCTCATTGTTTTGTCTTCAAGGTTAAGAGCAGCAACTTTGTTTGAACTTTATTGTCCTTCCTGAGCCAGTTTTTCTGCAATTTCTTCTCCAGGTCTGGCACTTGCAAGGGGACCCGGTGCTTGGGGTCTCCCCAGACCAGAACCTTCACTCCGCTGATTACCTTTTGGTTTACACTGAACTCCTATTTTGAGATTATTTTCACAAATATTCTTATCAAGTTTGATATCCATCATCCTTCTTCTCTTGCATCTCATTCTAAGTGAAGAACATTGTGTTTCTTTCTCTTAAATTCCATTCATATTTTTTTCAGCCCATCACAGTGTATTTTGAATTGGGTCTAAATTATACATTATTGGGTCTAAATTATACATTAAAAAGTAGTATGAGAAAAAGTACAAATGAAGTCTTAATGAAGTACAAATGAAGTCTTAATGAAAGATCTACATTGTAGCTGCCATCAATTTGTCCTTATATGAGGCAATTTAGTTTGTTAAGTTTTAGTTGCTAAAATTACATATTTTATTATATTTGTATTTTATCAACTACCTGTCCATTTAATGACAATATTGAACAGATGACATCACACTAATTGTTTTTCATAACCTCCTAGTTTTGTGAGGGACATTGGAATTAATTATCTTAATTAATTAACTTAATTATCAGGAAGTAGCTTGTTAATACTTAGATGAAATCAAGTTACATCACCAGCATTCCCACAATCTATTATGGAAGTGTAATGATGTGTCATATTCACCATCTTCAGCATGGTGCCTTGCTGGGGCTCTGCCATCAGTCAGGGAAGGGAGGGGGGAACCCATGGGCAATAAAGCTGTAGACCTTTATGATGGGAAATTGGGAGGGGGGATTGACAGTTGAGGAAGAACAGAGAGGTTTGGCATCCAGTTCATGTTGGTGCACTGGCATCTTCAAGGCCGTTTGCCCTGAGAGTGGAATTTCATCAACTCAAAACCTGAGCATGTTCGCCACCGTGAGTTATTTATAAAACTAATAAAGGTGAAATATAAATAAATAAAAATCCATCCATATCTTTGGGGGACTGGGGGGAGATATGCTGCCTAGGGAATGGTCAGATGAGGTGGAAGACCCCACAGCTGCATCACTGGGGGAGAAAGAGAAAGGACCCTCCCTAACTTTTCAGACTTTCAAAAGAGTTGCTGGGAGATTTCTACTTTCGGAAGATTCTCTAGATGTCTCTCTGTGCTTCCAATAAAGAAGAGCTAGCTCATGTGGTCATGTTTCCTGTCTGGTGTTCCTGGGAGAAAATTAGTCTGGCAACTGTCTTCTTCACAAATCCACCCTTTCTGGTAATCACCCTGTTTTTTCCAAGGAGTTTATGAATAATAATTTATTTGTGATCTCTTATAAAGTATTTCCTTTGATAGAGAAATTTGGTCAACTATATTGTGTCAATGCGATTTTTAAAAAATATATGTTTCACAAATTTTGCTGAACGTTTTTCACTTTTGAAGATAGTGGTTGGGAGAACTCTTGTTCTCCCAACTCACAATATTTGCAAGTTAGACAACTCTAGAAAGATTAAAATGTGAAAAGACCACATGGGATAAAAAACCAACATCCTGCTTTTAAAATTTCTGGGTGTTTCCATTTTAGTTTCATCGCTTTCTAGCAAAGAATGATTTTCCCAATTTTTCGTGGTGGAAACTGTACTTGGACCAAAATGGAGATGTAACAGGAGATCTGGAAATCATAAGCTGGGTGCTTCTTCCCAAGATGGATTTCGTCAAGGAGGAAGTGGGGAGTTTTGAAAGGCAGAGACTTATTATCAGCCAAGATGCTCTTTCACGGCTAAAGTTGCTCAACAAGGTGGGGAAAATATTGGTGTCTTTTCTCTTTTTTTCTCAAAGACTTAAGACCTATTTCAAGTGAGCTAAGCCCAGTCATCATGGTCAATGACCTTCACTAAGAATTGAATGTGGGGAGTAGAAACCATGTAGCTTTCTTTCTACAGACTGCTTGGAACAGTTCAATACTATTGACCAAAATGTCCTTCAGATGCTGTAATACTGAAGATAGCTTTTGACTGATTCAGCCATGTCCAATCTGGGATGCTGTGTGAATATTTTTAAGATGCAGACAATGGTCTTTTCCCTCAACAATTAAACTCTCCATGAAACGGATGAAAAGTGCTGGAAATTGTCTTGCTAATAGCTTCAAGTTTGTTTGTTCCTTGTATGCAACAAGCAAAGAAGAAGTCAATTCTGTAGACTAAGACCTGAATTCAGGTTTGGACTGAATCAGATGAAATTGAATCAGGATTAGATGAAGGAACTTTTAGTTCCATTGGGAAAGAAGGTACATCTTGTCCTGCTTGGGGAAAGTGTTCCTAAAAGGGCAGATTCATTGACTGAGATGTTCTTAAACTTTGGTCCAAAGAAAAGCCCTTCCTCATATCAGAAGTAAAGAGGGAGAAATTGAAAGGAAATGCTGCTTAGAAATTGGCCTTTGGCTATTAAGAGGGCTCTGCATCTGAAAATACCTTGCAAGTCATTGTTTATCTTGATTGTTAGCTATCATAAGTCTCCCTGGGGAAAAAGGGAGTCTCCAAATGTAACTAATAATACATTTGGGACTTTCTTTCCATGCCTGTTGGTGTCCCCTCATTGTAATTCTTCAACAGAAAGGACCTTGGATTACGACCCGATGACTGAAAGGGTCTTGGATAACTAGTTTGGTCCTAGAAATGTCCCTTTCTGACACAGGGTTCATTCTCATGTCCCATCCACTGCAGCAAAAGATGCCTGACTTACCCTTTTTGAGGGACACGTTCTCATGACCTCACCCTCCATCGGATCTTACTCCAGTTCAAATACTAGACAGTTTTAGCCTTAAACTATCAGCATGACAGCCATAGAAATTGAAGAAAAAAATACAAATCAACAAGAACTTTAAACTTGTCAGTCCTAATTTTTAAGGAATTTCCTTTATGCAGTAACTGGGAGATGGATCTGGACTACTTTCAAAGGGAAGTAGCTTTGCAGTTTTTATGTAGTCCAGAAGAATTTTTTCCAACTCCTGTTGGTAACAGGTTTCTTTCTTCATCATATTTTTATTCTATCTTAATAAATCTGATAAAATAAAAAGGTACTAAATCTTTTATAGTAAAGTTTATTCTAAAATGTAATATATATAGATCATGATACTTTAAAATCATGCCTATATGAAGAATGGAGGAATGTGTATTAATAATGGCATGAACCAACCAAGTAGTTCTCCCTCAATGCTTAAATCTTTTCTCTATCCCATCCCTCCATACTATATTAAGTAGAAAAGTCATTTTGTTGTAACTTTAGATGCCAAAAGCAAAAGGGAGAAGCTAAACAAAGAAGCCACCAGTAATTGTACTGTAGATTTGGGTTTTGGCTTGTAAGAGGGTCTTTATCTGAAAACCCCCGAAATGTGATTGTTTACCTTGATTGTTAGCCACCTTAAGTCTCTCCAGTTAAAAAAGCAGTCTCCAAATTTTATTAATAATAAATTTGGGTCTTTCTTTTTATGCCAATTGGTGTCCTCTAATTGTAGTTCTTCACCAGAAAGGACATTTCCTTGGATTCCTAGCCAGGCCTTAGAGATATGTCCTAACGCAGGGCTCATGTCCCATCTGCTGCAGCAAAAGATGCCTGACTTAGCCTGTTTGAGCTCCAGAGATGCTTTTCAAAAGGAAACGGGACTTTCTTTGTTTTTTTCCTTAAAGACTTTTTGTTTTTCATCCAAGAAGCTTCTTCAGTTCTGACTGAATGGTGGGGATAAATCCCCAAGTGACCTCAGAAAGCGAACGACTGACCTTCAGAGTGCTAATGACCAGATGACTGCAAAGAATATAAATCCTTCCATTCTCCACCATTCAGTCAGAACTGAAGAAGCTTCTTGGATGAAAAGGGAAAGGGAAAAAACCAAGAAAGTCAGTTGTTGTTATGACCCAGGGTTGGCGCGCAAGCAACATGTGTTAGGCTGCACCATTCCCCAAATTCCACACAATCCAGCAATTCCCGGTCTGTCCCCAAAGTCTCTGCCCACAGTTTACACCTACGGTCCAAGACCAAGGCTCAAACACAAGCACACACACACACACTTCGGGCAACTTCCCAGCAATGGGAGCCCGAGGGGGCAGCAATGCACAGGGAGCAGGACAGTGTCTCACACTTGGCCAAGTTCACGATGGATGACTTGGAACTTCACGGCACGGAGAGTCCACCAGGAACGCAGCCCAGACCTGGACAAGAGCTGCGTCGCCATTAGTCCACAGACGTCAAAGCACAGACGTCAAAGCACAGTCAATGACAGCAAGTATTTAGAAGCAAAGTTCTTCTCGGAGCCCTGGAGAGTGTTGCTGCGAAATACAACTCTTGTTCCCAACAAAAGCCCCTCCTCCCCATGGCATCTCCTTAAATGCTACTCCCCAGGTGATCCTCGTGAGGAGGGGTGGGGCGTCCTCTTCCCGAGTAATCAGGTCACCCTGCACTGACTCTGCCTCTTCTCCATTCTTCGCACTTGGGAATCAGCCAGGGGAGGCATTTTCTCGTCTCCGGAGCTCCGCTGCTCTGCCTGATCTTTCCGTCTCCTCTGCCCTTCCTCAGTCAACCTGTGCCCTCTCTTCCCCCCTGTCTACTCTTCCAAGGCCTGAGGGACATGGGAGTGCCCCGTCCTCCACAGGTCATTCCTCATGAGCCCTCCCCCTCTGTCAGCCCTGGCTCCATCTCCTCTTCGGCCCCGGGCTCCAACCGAGCCATGACTGTTGTCTTTTGAAAAGCACCTTTGCGAAAACCATGACCTGATAACTGAGAATCTCCATAGACATTTACCTCACTCCAGATCTAGAAATTAGGGATCAGTTTTAGTCTCATTTCTCTGCTATGGCAGACACACTAAGATATACAAATCAACAAAGAACATCCTCTTTAAAGTGGACAGGCCTAATTTCTAAGGTACTGGGATGTTGCTTTGGAACCAACTGGTTGTTACTGAATCATTACATCTTTTCTCAGTTCCATCCCTCCAGACCTTATTAACTGGAAAAGTCCTTTATTGCAACATTAGATGCCAGAACCAAAAGGAAGAAACTAAATAAAGAATTTGCCCATAGTTACATCTCCTACATCTATTTGGAATGAGTCAATAATTTCATATTTACCTAAGTGAAGCATAGAGACTACTTGTACAATGTCCATGTCTACCTCCATTTTCCATGGATGGTGAGTCCTAACATATTTTCTTTGGCATTCCTGATTTTTCTGCTTAGTCCCTGCCTCAATCCAAATGTGTGGAAAGTTGTCATCCTGGATTTGTCAAAACAGCTCGAGAAGGAGAGCCAGTTTGCTGCTATGACTGCGTTCCTTGTCCGGAAGGTACCATCTCCACTCAGGAAGGTGGGTGACACTGAAGAAAAGGGAAGGTCTTGTGGAAAGGGATTTATCCTCAGTATTTTCATGAAAGAGCAAGTTAAAGCACACTATGAACTGATTAACTGATTAATTCCAAAATGCTCCATTTCTTATCTAAACAGAAAAACAAAAAGGAAGGGCAGGATAGAGATAGGCGGCTGTGGCAAATTAGGCAACTTTACCACTGCTAGAGAAAATATGTCTTCTCCTTTTTAGCTTGGATGTGTCCTTCCACAATTTGTTCTCTAGGAACATCTGAGTTTCTTGAAACTTGAGGAATTGTCTTAGGTCCACCTCCTGGAAGGATTATTGCAGTGCATTCTATATGAGCTTCCCCTTGTGGATTATTGGAAGGCATTGCTGGTCTACAATGAGGTGGTGTGAACAGTAATGGTTGGATCTCATTGCACAAATATTACCACTGTTCCCAGCAGCCATTCCAGATTATTTACAGGAATAGCTTTCTCTGCCAGTCAAGTAGATTTCACAAGATAGGCCTTTTCTGGGTTCAGTATATTAAGAAGTGCCATCTGGAAGGACATAAGAAGTATGCCTAGAATATTAACTGATTTAGGATTTACCTCTAATAATTAGGTTACATGAAGATTCTCCATATTGCACAGGAAATTGTTCAGGGCCTAAGGCTGCACCCAGTTTCATAGACCATAGCTTTATATTCTTTAAAAAATGGTTTTCTTATCTTCTTTCTGTGAAGCTGTTAAGAAATACGTCTTGAAAAATACTTTTGTTTTCAGCTGTGCCAAAAAGGTGTTTCTTGAAAGATAAAAGGACAAAATATTAAAGAAATATTGCTTTCTGGTTTTCTTAGATACAGAAAAATGCACCAAGTGTCCAGATGATAAATACCCAAATAAGGACAGAGTCCATTGTATCCCCAAAGTTATATCCTTCTTGTCTTATGAAGAACATCTGGGCATCATCCTGGTCTCTTTTGCCCTACTCTTGTTCTTTACCACAGGCCTTGTTTTAATCATCTTTATTAAATATTTAGAAACTCCCATTGTCAAAGCTAACAACCGGGACCTCTCCTACATCCTCCTGGTCTCCCTTCTGCTTTGCTTCTTGTCTCCTTCTCTCTTCATTGGTCAACCAAGGAAAGCCACCTGCCTTCTCCGACAAACGGTTTTCAGCATCATCTTCTCAGTTGCTGTTTCTTCTCTTTTGGCCAAAACCATCACAGTGGTGCTGGCTTTTCTGGCCACAAAACCAGGAAACCAAGTGAAGAGATGGTTGGGGAAGAGCTTGGCCAACTCCATCATCCTGTCTTCTTCTGCTGTCCAAATTATCATCTGCTCACTCTGGCTGGGAGTTTCTCCCCCATTCCCTGATTCTGACCTCCACTCACAGCCTGGAAAGATCATCCTGCAATGCAACGAAGGGGTTGTCGTCATGTTTTACATCACCCTCAGCTACATGGGCTTCCTGGCTGCCATCTGCTTTACGGTGGCTTTCCTGGTCCGGAATCTCCCTGGGGCCTTCAATGAAGCCAAGCTGATCACCTTCAGCATGCTGGTCTTTTGCAGTGTCTGGGTGACTTTTGTGCCCACCTACTTAAGCACCAAAGGGAAATACATGGTGGCTGTGCAGGTCTTCTCCATCCTGGCCTCCAGTGCTGGTCTGCTGGGCTGCATCTTCATCCCCAAGTGATATATTATCCTTCTGAGGCCAGACCTGAATACGAAGGATCATCTTACAGCCAGAATAAATATAAAAACATGAGGTATAACATGTGATGTTGGGAGAATTCTAAAACTTCCTTTTACTTGAAAGGAGACATTCTTTCCATTTAGATAGTATGCAAGAGTCAAAGAAAATCATATCTATGTGTTTCAAAATAGGAAAATGTTGAATGACTGGAATTCTTGTAGCTCCCTTCCCTTTCAGCTCAATAAATCTTGCTAAAGAGAACTCTGCGAAAGTCATTCAGAGGAATTTGCTATTGAATGTGACACCTTATAAAAAAATAATGTGGGCACTTTTTCCTACTGACAGCAGCTAAAAGTGTCTCTGTGTGAGAGAACAAGTAGAAAAAGAGGTCAGAAGGAAGCTGTGGGAACCAAGCACCAACTGGGTTGCCTGATCATCTCCTTGAGAATGTCGGAATGATGTGAAATGTCATGTTTGACCGGCTTTCAGCTGGGGAGGCAAATCTTCATCCCTATTATAGAATTCTTTCTTGATTTCCTGATAAAACCTCCTTTGCAGAAAGTGTTGAGCAGAACAGCTGCTTGGGATTTCAGCTTAAAATTGTTTTTATTTTGGTGTGTACCTAAAAGGAATTTCCTCTGTATTTATTTTCCTTTTCATCAACCAGAGAAATAACATAGCAGTTTTCAGGCCCTTTAATTTTCCACTCTGCAATTTGTATGGAAAGCATTTCTCTGCTCCTCTTCCAAGCTTGTCTTGTCTGTGAAAGGCTGGACAAGATGTGCAGGGAAAGAGGATCCTGAGACTTTCCCCAGGAGGAGACTGAAGGGATCTTGTCTGAAGGCAGCTGCATCATTGACTGAGTAGTCTGGACTGAAGCAGGAGTGTTCAATTGTGGGTATTCATCCAGTCCAAGAAGTAGGTGCATAAGGTTGGGAACATCTAGGTTTGCAGGAAGAGGCACCCATGGAAGCTATTCTGTTTTCCAACCACACAGATTGCTGATGAATCAGTAATCAATCTGAGGTTTCAGAATAGCTTCTAATTGCTGATCAAATCCCTTTGCAAATTCCGTTTTAAGCAGGTAAAAGAAGCTTTGATGGATCAGACCAATCTTCTCTAAGATTCTCAGTGACCACACAGAGATGCCTCTGGTTTGCCCACAAGCACAAGGCAGAGATTTAGGGCTTTGCCCAATATGGTACAAGTGTTTCCGCACAATTTCACTTTCCTCCATGACACCACACAATATTGGACACTCAACAATCTCACTATCTAGGAATCCCTAATTCTGGTATCCCACATTAATCTGAATTTTTTTTTCCAAGTTTCACACTCCAGTCAAAAAGGACTAAAGCGGGACTGGAACTCAAGAGGCTCCTGGTGATTGCCCCAAAATCACTCAGGAAATTTTCATGCCTGAGGATTAGAACTCAGAGCCAGCTGACTTTCATGTATAACTCAGTCCCCTGATTATTGGCTCCAAGTCACTTGGTTCCAATCCCACCTTTATTTTGAAGGTGGGATTAAAATTCCAGTGATTGGCAGAAAGTCCCTCAGCTTGCTTTGGTTCCCACAGCCTTCCCAGGCATTCCTGCCCCCACAACACAAAAGGCTCCTTCTGTGCCTCCTGGCTCCCCCCTCCCCTCACTTGAACAGACAGCTGTCACTCAAGCCCCTGTCCCACCCCACCCCGGTTCCCAGGTCAGGCAGGCTGCTCGAGCCTCCTTTTCACTCCCACCGCCTCCTCCCTGCAGGAGCCTCCTTGGGGCCAGCCTGGAGTCTCACCGGAAGCTGGTGGGAGCATAGCTAGCCAAGAGTTAGGGGCAGTCGGAGGGGCTCCCTACCAGCCAGGCTGCAGGGATGGAAGGCAGGTGCTCCTTTTGCCTCTCCCCCCCAGCCGTGCAGGGGGTCCTCCATCTCCAGAGGCTGTGGCACCCCCTGCCAGGAAAGCGGCCAGAGGAGCCACAGGGGGGTAAGCGCAGCACCTGGGTCTGAGAGTGAGAGGAGCCCTGGAGGGGTGCAGGGGAGGGGGCTCCCTCCTTTTTTGGGAGAAAAGCTGAATATCATGGTTCCAACAGACAGATACGAATAAAGCAGAACTCCAAGGCTTGAAAATTCCTCAAAGAACATGTTTATTAGTTACAAACTATCAGCATGGTCAAGAGTGAAACCAAATCTGGATACACATGTAACAATTCCCCAATACAAAGTTAGAAATCCCACCTATAAAGCTATGCAAGCAACTACGTTCTCCAATGCAGTCATTTGGCGGGCTTTTTCCACAACACCCAGCCTGCCGACTTGGGAACAACCAATGACCTTGGTTCCCATGGGACAAAAGATGATTATGACTAGCAAAGCCCCTGGGAAACCCCCTCCCCATCCAATCTATGTGGCAATGCAGAATGAGCCGGAAAATGGCTGTAGCCATGCTGAGTCGCAGGGTTGACACCGGGTGCTCTGCATTTGACCCCCACCCTTCTCCAGCTCCCAGTTCCTTCTTTAGCTTTGCTCAGCTGGGCAGTCCCAAATTTGTCTGCAAGGAGATCCCCCACTGGTCTCACTAGAGTGCTGCCTGGCCCTTCCCATAGGGGGTGTCCTTCCTTCTCAAGAGTCCCAGGGATCCACCACCCCCTCCGCAGCTGCTACTGCCCTCGCCAGAGGACCCCGCAGTCCCAGAGATGCTCCAGCAACCTTTGGACCTCAGCCAAGCCCTCTGTGGACCCAGCCAGGCTGAGCTGGCGGGCCTGAATGAAGCTGGGAATCTGCAGACGATCCTCCCTGTGATGGCCATTCCAGCAGCTCCATCGTCCTAGGAGAAGCTCACTCTGCCCCCTTTCCGACTTCTCAGACTGGCCCTCCCACAGGGTCCCTTGGTCTTCCACTGGGGCAGGGACTTGATCTGGCCAGGACTGACTGATCCTCCATGGGATTTTGGGTGGGTGATTGAGTTAGACTGGCTGGCTGGCTTTCACTCTGCTCCCGAATGTAAGAGCTGCATATGGGAAGGTCGCAAATGTGCTCCAGACAGTTTCTGACCTCTTTTCCTATTCGGTCTCTCTCACACAGACACTTTTAGCTGC
This sequence comes from Protobothrops mucrosquamatus, assembly GCF_001527695.2. Taxonomy (NCBI): domain Eukaryota; kingdom Metazoa; phylum Chordata; class Lepidosauria; order Squamata; family Viperidae; genus Protobothrops; species Protobothrops mucrosquamatus. The sequence continues at coordinate 136,071 of NW_015387189.1, read as the reverse complement.
TGTCAGTAGGAAAAAGTGCCCACATTATTTTTATAAGGTGTCACATTCAATAGCAAATTCCTCCGAATGACTTTCGCAGAGTTTTCTTTAGCAAGATTTATTGAGCTGAAAGGAAAGGGAGCTACAAGAATTCCAGTCATTCAACATTTTCCTATTTTGAAACACATAGATATGATTTTCTTTGACGCTTGCATACTATCTAAATGGAAAGAATATCTCCTTTCAAGTAAAAGGAATTTTAGAATTCTTCCAACATCACTTGTTATACCTCATGTTTTTACATTTATTCTAGCTGAAAGATGCTCCTTTGTGTTCAGGTGTGGCCTCAGAAGGATAATGTAGCACTTGGGGATGAAGATGCAGCCCAGCAGACCAGCACTGGAGGCCAGGATGGAGAAGATCTGCACAGCCACCATGTATTTCCCTTTGGTGCTTAAGTAGGTGGGCACAAAAGTCACCCAAACGCTGCAAAAGACCAGCATGCTGAAGGTGATCAGCTTGGCTTCATTGAAGGCCCCAGGAAGATTCCTGGCCAGGAAAGCCACTGTGAAGCAGATGGCAGCCAGGAAGCCCATGTAGCTGAGGGTGATGTAAAACATGACAACAACCCCTTCATTGCATTGCAGGATGATCTCTCCTGGCTGGGAGTGATGGTCAGAGTCAGGGAATGGGGGAGAAACTCCCAGCCAGGTGGAAGAGATGACAATTTGGACAGCAGAGCAAGAAAGGGTGATAGAGTTGGCCAAGCTCTTCCCCAACCATCTCTTTGCTCGGTTTCCTGGTTTTGTGGCCAGGAAAGCCAGCACCACTGTGATGGTTTTGGCCAAGAGAGAAGAAATGGCAACTGAGAAGATGAGACTGAATACCATTTGTCGGAGAAAACAGGTGGCTTTCCTTGGTTGACCAATGAAAAGCAAAGGAGACAAGAAGCAAAGCAGAAGGGAGACCAGGAGGATGTAGGAGAGATCCCGGTTGTTGGCTTTGACAATGGGAGTTTCTCAATATTTATTGAAGGTGATTAAAACAAGGCCTGTGGTTAGGAAAAAGAGTAGAGCAAAAGAGAGCAGAATGATGCCCAGAAATTCTTCATAAGACAGGAAGGTTAGAACTTTGGGGATACATTGAACTCTGTCCTTATTTGGATATTTATCATCTGAACACTTGGTGCATTTTTCCGTATCTGAGAAAAGCAAAGAGTCATATTTATTTAACATTCTACCCTTTAAATATATAAAAATATATAGCTAGGTCTATGAAATTGGGTGACGAGCTTAATTATTTCCTGTGGCATGCGCAGAATTTCACTGGAACCTACATTATTAGAGGTAAACAATCAGATCATCTTTCTAGACAAACATCCTGAGTCCTGCCACATTGCACTTCTTAATATGCTGTACTCGGAGGATACCCATTTTCTGATATTTTCATGGCTTCCATTCTGCTATGCTATGCATTGCAAGCTGACAGCCTGACATCAGTAAGGCAGGAAGGGAGCAGTGGGGGGGGGGAACCCAGTCAGGAACCAGAAAGAATCGAAACCAAGCTGTCCAGTCCCATGAAAAGCACCAGCCATCTCAAGTTTACACCAAAAGAATGCAGAGCCGGTAAGCAGATGAAGACAGGGACCGTTTTTCAAAAAATTGGTTAACACCTAATTGGCAATTGACAATAACCAGGGAGTTGGCTGGGAACAAGGGGAAGTTAACTGTATCTTTTGCATGGGAAAATCTCAATCCAGCTGTGCCTCTTCTAGCACCGCTTTGGCTTTTGGCTACTTTTGGCTAATAATGGGCTGGGGTCTTTCTTTCCTAATTGACCAAGTTGGGATAGTTGACAGATATTTAGTTGGCTAGCAGAGAAAGATTGTCCTGCAAATAATCTGGAATGGATACTATGAAGAAAAGGTAATATGTATACAATGATGTGTATCCAACATAATCTACACCACCTCATTGTGGACCAGGAATATTTTCTCAGTGAGCCTCAAGAGGAGGCCCATGTAGAACCCATTGCAATAATCCTTTCATGAAGTGGATGTAAGACAATTCATTAAGTTTCAAAGAACTCAGATGTTTCTAGAAAGGTAAACCTAGCAGGACACATCCACAATATAAAGCATAACAGATATTTTCTCTGCTATTAGTAAAGCTTGGCCACTCTGCCACACCCTTCTCCCATCTCTTCCCAACCTCTCCTTCAAGGTCTTTTTCCTTTAATTCCCTTTAAATAAGAAATTGTGCAGGTTGAAAATAAACAATAAAACAGGTTAGCTTCAATCTGTTCTACAACTTGCACTTTCATGGAAATGTTCTGGATGGATCCATTTCCACAAAGCTTTCCATTTTTGTTGGTATTACCAACTTTCCTGAGTGGAGAAGGTCCCCTCCGGGCAAGGAACACAGTCATAGCAGCAAACTGGCTCTCCTTCTTGAGCCCTCTTGACAAATCCAGGATGACAATTTTCCACACATTTGGACTGAGGCAGAGACTAAGCAGAAAAAATAGGGATGCAACAGAAAATGTGTTAGGATTTCCATCCTTGGGAAATGGAAGTACACATGGACATTAGCCAAGCAGCTTCTGGTCTTCACTGAGGTAAATATGAAATCTCTGATTCATTCCAAACAGATGTAGGAGATAGAGCTATGGGCAGATTTTTCATTTAGTTCCTCCCTTTTGCTTTAGGGATTTAACATTGCAATAAAGGATTTTTCTATTTAATAAAATCTGGAGGGATGGAGCTGAGAAAAGATTTAAGAATTCAATTACAATCAGTGGCTTCCTCCTCATAATCTTATAAAGATACTCTTTATATAGCCTCCCAAGCTGTGTAATAAAATAATCAGGTTTCTACTCTCCAGATTCAATTATCAGTGAAGGTCAACCACCTTGGGGACTAGGCTTAGCCCTTTTGAAATGGGTCCATGGGCTTTGGAAAACAGAGAAAAGATACCAAACTTTCTCCCACCTTGTTGAGCAACTTTAGTTGTGAAAGAGCATCTTCTTTGATAATAAGTCTCTGTCTTACAAAATATGCCTGAGTCTCTTCCCTGGGATCCTTCTTGGGGAGAACCAACAAGCTGTCAATGCGCAGATCTGCTGCTAACTCTCCATTTTGGTCAAAGTAGAGTTTCTTCCGAGAAATATTCCAAAACTCATTCTTCTCCAGAAAGGGATGAAACTAGTATTGAAACATCCAGGAATTTTAAAAGCACAAAATTTTATTACTTATCCCACATTTGAATCTTTTTTCTACAGTTCTCTAATTTGCACATATGCTTAATTAGGAGAAGTTATGTTGCCACTATCTTCATAAGTGAAAAAAAAATTCAATAAAATTGTCAATCATATAATGAAAAATACTATATATATATTGAGAAAATATATTAGACACCACTGGTCACTTATTGGTAAAATTCTACAGAAGGTGAAAAATAAGTTGAAGAACAGAAAAAAGAGATATTACTGTCCTTGCAAACAACAATTTGATTACCAGAAAGCATGGATTTGTCAAGAACAAAGTTGCCAAGTTAATTTTCTCCCTGCTAATCCAGAAGGGAAACAAACTCAGATGTGCCAATTCTACTCTATTATAATGCTACCTTAACGGAATTTTGTAAGTCTAAAAGTACAAATCTTCCAACTCTTTTCTTATCCTGAAAAGTTAGGGAGGGTCCTTTCTGAGTTTATGTTTCTGCCCTTTTATGCAACTGCAGGTTCCCCCCTCTTGCTCCCCCAGGCAGCATTTCTTCACTTCATCCTAAAAATCATTCTAACATTTTGTGGGAAGTCAGCCCCCCCCAGAAGGAAACATTAAAAAGGGCAGAATATTATATTTCCTCAAAGGATCTTTAAAAGGCAGAGTGGCATGGCCAGTTTTTTTATAATAGCCCCAAGTCTCCCTCCTCCACACAGAAACCAACTCTGTAGAAATGCAGATGTGATAACCCTTTCAGAAAGACTGCACCTGGAAGCTTAGAGCTGGTGGGATTAGAAAGACAAAGATCCCTAGAATCAACAATCCCTCACACCAAAAAAATACAACACAGGACATAGTCATTAGCCACACCCGCAGGAAGCAGGATATCACCATTGGGACATAATAGGATTAACCCACCACAATCAGAATACCAGAAAGGCACACTCAGAGTCAAGTCAAAGTTCATGCCACAGGAACAACTCCAAACAAAAGCTCAAGAAGGTATAAAAACCTACCACTCCCAGCAACATGTGGTCAGCTTTCCCAGAGCTAATTTTTGTCTGGCTTTCCTCTTCAATAAACTACAACCTTCTTTCTAAAACAGTCTCCGTTTTGATTATTCCTAGCTTGGACTGGACCCTGATGAAGATTTTTCTTTCAACAATGTCATTATACTTCCTAAATATATTATGGAAATACTGCTGATAATAATAATAATAATAATAATAATAATAATAATAATAATAATAATAATAATAATAATAATAATAATAATAATAATAATAAAGTTGGAAGGGACTTTGGAGGTAATCTAGTCCAACCCCCTGCTCAGGCAGGAAACCCTATACCATTTCAGACAAATGGCTGTCCAGTCTCTTCTTAAAACTTCCAGTGTTGGAGCATTCACCGTTTCTGGGGGCAGGTTATTCCACTGGTTAATTGTTCTAACTGTCAGGAAGTTTCTCCTTAGTTCTAGGTCAGGGCTTTTCAACTTTTCACCGATTGTACCACTTTTAGGATATGGCAATATTCAAGTACCACCTAGCAAGGTGTCAAAAACTTTATGACACCCCCCCCCCAAAAAAAAACACCAAACCTGTTCAAAGTTGCAATTGCACTGAAATAACTTATGACTATTTTTCACACTTATGACCAGGGTCATGTGATTTATATTTGGATGCTTGGCAACTGATTCATATTTATGATGGTCACGGTGTCCCAGGGTCATGTGATCCTCTTTTGCAACCTTTTGACAAGCAAGTCAATGGCAGGGCTGCTGGTGGCCAAGTGCTAAGTTGAGACTTACTTCCCTCCCTCCCTCCTTCCCTGCCTCCCTCTTTCTCATGCCCACCTCCTTCTGAAGGAAGAATTTGAACCCCCTCATATTTTCTCTCTTCCATATATTCATCAAACAAGGAAAAGCCTCCAGAGACAGAAAAGACAAACTGCTGAGTGAACTTGCTTAAAAAAGCACATTCCCCTTTAAGAATTAGCTACTGGCTAGAAAGCAAAGTTAAGGAGCGCAGCTGGTACTTAAGAAAAAAAAAATGTAGTAAGTATTGGCTGCCGGCTAAGGCAGCCTCCCCAAATGGCTCCATTCATAAGTAAAGGAATGCTACAGGCAAAATCCATTCAGGAGAAAAATACTTCAAAATCCCTTGCAGCAAAACTTACAGCTAACAATAGCAGAACAATAGAAGCTAACAGGAGACATCAGCCATCAGCCAAATAGAAATTGCCAAACACTCCTTAAGAACACAAAGCCCACATTGCACAAATCCCAGAACTTCAAAATCACAAAAGCAGGTAAGAATCCTTCCACTCTCTCCCTCCCTCCTCCGTGCCTCACCTCCAGCCATTGCTGCCTTTTTTCATTCCTCGTGGAGGAAGACCCCCTCCCCCACTGCATTTCTTGCCTGTTTGCTGCTGCCAGCACAGATGGCTGCCACAGCAGTTGTAGATCGGCTCATGGCCGGCCATCTTGATCTTCTCTCCTTTCCCCCCACCCTCCTCCTCCAGCTAGAGCTGACCTCCCCCTCCTCCCAAGGCTGCTGCATTTTTTCTCTCTCCCTCTCCCGCCCAAACTGCCTCCTTTTATAGCCTCTCCTGTCTCCGGCCCCCTCCTCCTCCTTTCTCAGCCACTCTGCAGCTCCAGAGGACTCTCTCACAGTAAGTCCTTGCCTGCGCTGGCTCTTTCCCTCCCCCACTACACTTGGCTAGGCAGGGCTGTGTACCACCTGCCACTCGTTAATGTACCACAGGTGGTACGCGTACCACCAGTTGAAAAGCCCTGTTTCTAGGTTGCTTCTCTCCTTGATTAGTTTCCACCGGTTGCTTCTTGTCCTGCCTTCAAGTGCTTTGGAAAATAGCTTCACTCCCTCTTCTTTGTGGCAGCCCCTGAGATATTAGAACACTGCTATCATGTCCCCCCTCATCCTTCTCTTCGTTAAACTAGACATACCCAATTCCAGCAACTGTTCCTCATATGTTTTAGCCTCCAGTCCCCTAATCATCTTTGTAGCTCTTCTCTGCACTCTTTCTAGAGTCTCAGCATCTTTTTTACATCATGGTGACCAAAACTGGATGCAGTATTCCAAGTGTGGCCTTACCAAGGCATTGTAAAGTGGTATTAATACTTTACGTGATCTTGATTCTATCCCTCTGTTAATGCAGCCTAGCACTGTGTTGGCCTTTTTGGCAGCTTCAGCACACTGCTGGCTCATATTTAAGTGATTGTCCACTAGGACTCCAAGGTCCCTCTCACAGTTACTACTATTGAGCAAGGTACCTCCTATACTATACCTGTACATTTGATTTTTCTTGCCTAAATGTAGGATCTTACTTTTTTCACCATTGAATTTCATTTTGTTGGATAGTGCCCAATGTTCAAGTCTGTCAAGATTCTTCTGTATCTTAAGCCTGTCTTCTGGAGTGTTGGTTATTCCTGCCTGTTAAGTCCGGAGAATAATGGTGCGTGAGACGAAGCATTTCTAACAAGTCTTTATTCTCTGCTTACATTCTACGAACAACCCGAACAGAGGCACGCAGGCCTCTATTTATACCTTCAGATCCCCGGGCAAATTCAACCAATCACAATACGCTCTTTTCCCGCCTTGCGCATGCGCGCAAGGCCGGCGCCACTCAGTCTGGTCCCGGGCAGCTTCTGCAATTGCCCGGGACTCTTGCAATGTCCCAAGCCTGCCTTTGCAGGCTCAGGACACAACACCCCTTCCCCCTAGATGAAATAAGACAGCGCCCACATGGACGCCATCCTAGAGATGGTTATATAATTAAATAATGAGTTAATGTCACACAGTGCATAAGGTGTGGGACTGTTCCTTTGAACCAGACCCAGTGGCCCCCAACCTTGTTTGCTTAAAGTCAACCAGACTGGACCTTAGTTCAGTTATTGCTATTAACCTGCTCACCTTACGTAATCGGCTAGGTATTTGGGAGGGCCCCTTACCCTGAGCGACCTTCTCGGACCTGGGGAGTTTGTATTGTTTTCCCCGTTGCTTCTTGCACTAGGTGAAGTGCCCTGTGGATGACTGGTGACTTCAGTTTGACTTTCCTGCCCTTCTCCTGTATTCGAGCAGTCAGGGCCCTGTCGATCGCTAAACCTGGTTGACCTACCCTCTATGGAGTTTTCTAACCCCTCTGAACTCATTTCCGTGTTTCCTGACGGAGTGCGGTTTTCCTGGCTCGTTTCTGTAGTGGTAGGGTCTAGGGATGCCTCCCTGTTAGCCCTGATGCGTGAGGACATCCTTCTATGAGCCATTTCAGCAAGGGACATGTTCCCCCTTTGTGTTGCCTGCTCTCTTGCATGTTGTGAGTTGTGAGTATGCTCCCAGGTATTCTCCGTGTCTGGAGTATTGCTTGTTAGGGGTGGATAATTAGTCTGCCACCGGTGGGACTCCCAGGCTGGAGTGTGTGTGGGGGTGTCTGTGTGCCCCCGTCCCCCTGCATTACTACCTGAATCTCCAGTGGAACGTGGGTGTTGAGAGCCCATGTCATTCCCCACAACCGTTGTTGGCAGCAGATTCTGATTCTCAGAATGCATTCCCCATTCCTCCTCCCCCCCTAGAGGAGACTGAGGAGGAACCCCAGGTGAGTCCCGCCTCACACGTAATTGATCAATGTGGCGGCGAAGAACACGGCCATCTTCCAGGGACACCTCGTAGGACAGTGGCCCCGAGACCTTGCAGACCACCGCCGAGACCCAGAGGTGTCCAGGCCCATAGTTCCTGGCCCAGACAGGATCGCCTTCACGCAGGACCCGTGGTGGGTGTGGCTGGGACACCTGTGATGCTACACGCTCCGGATGCAGCCTGTCCAATTTAGTCACGAGCCGACGACCCCAACGGAGTTCGGCCGGGCACTTACCCGTGGCAGTGCACGGAGTAGTACGATGGGCTAGAAGAAAGTCAGCCAACCTGTGATGCCAATTGCCATAAGTCAGCTTCTTGAGGGCGTCCTTGGCGACGCGGACCATCCATTCAGCCAGACCGTTGGTGGAAGGATGGAAGGGAGCCGAAGCAGCGTGGCGGATCATGTTGGCTCGAAGAAATCCCTGAAACTCAGTAGAAGTAAATTGAGGACCGTTATCCGACACCAGAACATCTGGCAACCCATGTGCAGCAAAAATGTTTCTCAACACTTGAATAGTCTTGGCGGCTGTGGTAGAAGACACAGGCACGACCTCCAGCCACTTGGAATGGCTATCAACAACAACCAGGAAGAATTGACCCAGGCTCAGCGTAATCTACATGTATTCTAGACCATGGAGTGTGTGTTTCCTCCCACCTGTGTACAGGGGCCTGGGGCATTTCAGGCCTGGACTGTTGGCAGGCATGACATCCATGGACTTGGGACTCGATGGCCCGGTCAATGCCAGGCCACCACAGATGGCTGCGAGCAAGCGCCTTCATCCTGACAATTCCAGGGTGGCCCTCATGTAATGAAATCAAGATTCTAGCCCTCAATGAGGCCGGGATCACAACTCTCGATCCCCAGAGGAGGCAGCCATTGAAAGTGGACAACTCGTGCCTCTTGACCCAAAAACGTTGAAAATCCTCCGCAGGGCACCTGTCAGGCCACCCAGAGAGGACCCATGACAGCACACGCTTGAGCGTGTGGTCAGTGGCAGTTTCAGCAGCCACATCCCTAGCATTGAGGGGACATTCAGGCAACTCCTGAATGGACAATATGTGCACAGCAGGAGCGGGATCAGGCTCCACAGTAGGTAATGGCAGCCTACTTAAAGCATCTGCATGACCCATTTCCTTGCCAGGCTTATGGACCAGTGAATAGTCATAAGCTGAGAGGAAGATGGACCAACGCAGCATACGAGGGGACAGGATATGAGGAGTTTGTTTGGAGGTAGTGAATAGCCCCAACAAAGGCTTGTGGTCAGTGAAGACCGTAAAATGGCGACCATAGATAAAGTCATGGAACTTTTTTATGCCTGCCACCAGAGCCAAAGTCTCCCTATCAATTTGAGCATAGTTGCGCTCAGCAGCAGATAAAGTCCTAGAGTAGTAAGCCACAGGGACCTGAGTCCCATCAGCCGTCAAATGGCTAGGAACAGCGCCCACACCGTAGGGTGAGGCATCACAAGCCAGACACACTGGCAACTGCTCATTAAAATGAGCCAACACCGCATTGGATGTAAGTAAGGCTTTAACCTCATTGAAACTGGCCTCATGGACTTTGGTCCAATGCCAACACGCATTCTTGTCAAGAAGTCTGTGCAAAGGTTCAGCAATAGCAGCTTTGTGAGGTAGAAAAGCATGATAGAAATTCAATAAACCCAAAAAGGCTTGCAATTCGCCCTTAGACTTGGGGCTTGGAGCCTTCTGAATAGCTTTGAGCTTAGCATCAGACGGGTGGATACCCTGCGCATCTATCCTGAAACCTAG
>NW_015387189.1:121767-125702 GCF_001527695.2 Protobothrops mucrosquamatus | reverse complement strand
AGACCCCGTGTCAAGTTCCATCGACAATGGAACTCCCTGCAATTTCACTTTAAGTGTTAGTTTCTTTTTAAGGGGTTTGTGTGTGCCTATTCTTAAAATGTTCCGGCGTGTTGCACAGAACCCCACCCTGTTTTGGCTGGGCACCCTGGTACCTTTCAGATTCAATTCTTCCTTCGGTTGTACCTTCTGTCGACCCAGGAAGACCGCAGCGATGTGGCCCTTCTTTCCGCACGCTCGGCAAAAGGCGGAACGGAACCGACATTCCGCTCGCTTGTGGCGTCCACCACATCCGAGGCAACGAAGCTCAGCTGGGCCCTTGTCCTGATGATCTTTGGACCTCCTCCCAGCTGCTTGGTAAAGCTTGTCCACCTCTTCTTCAGGATCTTCTTCCGACTCCTCGCGCACGTCTTCCTTGTGAATAGTGGCAGTCTCTGGAACGTTTCGCTTAGGCCGCATGTTCTTGACCGCCCCACCAGCAGCTTCTTCAGCCGAAACCTCTCGCAGAGCATCTTGGAAGGAGACATCTTCCCTGGTGAACAGCCTCTGCTGTAATTCTGTGTTTCTCAGACCGCACACAAAACGATTGTGCAGTCTTTCCTCTAAGTCCTTGAAGTCGCACGGTTTAGCTGCTCTTTTCAAGGCCGCAACGTATTCTTTTGCTGATTCTCCAACTCGCTGATCTCTCTGTTGAAATGTGTGCCTCCAAGCCATGACAGATTGCTTGGGCTGGAAATGTTCCTTCAAAGTTTTCTTTAGATCGGAGTATGATACCGTTTCCAGTGAGTCCGGGGCGATTAAGCTCTCGGCGATCTCAAAGGCGTCTTGCCCACAAATGCACAACAATGTGGCAGCCTTTAAGCCTTCCTCCCGAATCTGGTTTATGCGGAAATATGTCTCGACTCTTGCAACATAAGATTCCCACCTCTAGGGGTGAGAGACGTCAAATTCCGCTAAACGCCCAACTTTCGCCATGATCGAGGATCAGTGTCTTCTTTTGCAGCCGCACGCACCCTCCAGCGATTTCGTACTGGCAGGATAACGCTGACTTTCACGCCGTTTTCTCTTCCGGACTTCTTTGGGTGAGTCTTCAAGCTTTCCTAGCTGTATAGACTGAATCCCACCTTCGTCGCCAGTGTTAAGTCCGGAGAATAATGGCGCTTGAGACGAAGCATTTCTAACAAGTCTTTATTCTCTGCTTACAATCTACGAACAACCCGAACAGAGGCACGCAGGCCTCTATTTATACCTTCAGATCCCCGGGAAAATTCAACCAATCACAATACGCTCTTTTCCCGCCTTGCGCATGCGCGCAAGGCCGGCGCCACTCAGTCTGGTCCCGGGCAGCTTCTGCAATTGCCCGGGACTCTTGCAACGTCCCGAGCCTGCCTTTGCAGGCTCAGGACACAACACTGCCAGCTTGGTGTCATCTGCAAATTTGATTATTTCCCCATCTATCCCCTCATCCAAATCGTTGATGAAGATATTGAAGAGCACTGGCCCAGAACAGAACCCTGGGACACCCCACTACATACTTCCCTTCATGTAGATGCGGTTCCATTGAGGACCACATGCTGAGTAAGCCAGTCAACCAGCTACGGATCCATCTGGTGGTGATGCTGTCTAACCCACATTTTTCTATCTTATCAAGTAGTAGGTTGTGATCTACTTTATCAAATACCTTACTGAAGTCCAAGTAAATTATATCCACAGCATTCCTCTGATCCACTAATTTTGTCACTTGGTCAAAGAATGCAATAAGATTTGTTTGGCATGATCTGTTTTTTAGAAACCCATGTTGGCTGTTAGTAATGACTTTGTTTGCCTCTAGGTCACAAGTCAGCAACCTGCGGCTCTGGAGCCGCATGTGGCTTTTTGAGCCTTCCCCTGCGGCTCCCAGCCTCCTCTGCCATTTGCAGAGAGAGACAAAGACAGAGACAGGCACTTGCGCTTCCCTTCTCTCTCTCTCTCCCTCTCTCTCTCTCTCTTTATATATATAAAAATAAAGGTAAAAAAGGATATAAGCAGTGTTATCTTCATTTTAGATATCAAAAGGGTTTTGCGGCTCCCAGTGTTTTGTTTTCGGTGGGAAACGGGTCCAAGAGGCTCTTTGAGTGTTTTGGGTTGCCTACCCCTGCTCTAGGTGTTCGCTGATTCATTGTTTGATTATCTTTTCCAGAATCTTACCAGGTATTTTTTCCAAAACAATTTTATTAGTTTTCCATTTTACACCAACACAGCTTAAGAACCCACATGGAAACATGGTGATCCGTTTTTTAAAAAACAAACAATAACATAGTAAATATATACCCATTATTTCTTAAAAATTTCCCTTTCTATCTATATAGAATATTATAATGAAATTAATATATTTTCAAGTAAATTCATTCATTACTATGTCTAACCATCAACTGCATTAATCTATAAAAAAATTAATCTATAAAAACCTATATTTCTTCACACATTTAACTTAAGCTTAATGAACATTCATTTAAAACATTATAATCAAATCAATATCTTTCTAAAACCAATTCATTCACTAATATAACATTTCATCCAAGTTATATAATTAAAGATAAACTAACATTCTCTATCTATTTATATTGTAATAGGCTCATTAAAACCTTTCTAAAACAAATTTTCATTGAATACATCACTTTATATAAATTTCATTAATCAATAAAAGTTTACAAACTCATTATCCATCCCAAAGATCCTGTATCATGCTTTCTTAATTTTGCAAATATTTAATCTTAAACTAACATATTCATTCATTCAGGTGCCCCAAGTGTTTTTTTATTTAAGCATTATTAACTCCAAAGAAAATTTTTTCTCTTTCTCACCAATCTTTTATTATTTTTCATTGTTTCTCCAAATCTCCAAGAATTAATTCCATCATTTCCCATATTTCAGTTCTTTTCTCATTATACCATATAAAACCCTTTTAATAAAGTCCAAGACCAAATCAATCCAGATCGCTATAAGGCCTTTACCACGTTACTATAATCAGATTTAATATTTATATCTTATTCTGGGTTTCTTTCTAGTCCAAACAGGTTTCCATAATCGGGCCTCCGCCTGCCACACTATACACTCCAAAAAGAAAGCTCCCATTGTGCATTTTGTTAAATTAGTATAAAAGTTATAGTTAATCTGAATGACTCATAGCAGAACATAATTTCCCCTTTCTTTTAACATTGAATATATTTCACTTAAAATCCTTTCTTTTATATCGTCCTCTTTGATCACATGTTTCTCTTCTTTCCATGTTTTTTCTCTATCTCAAATTCAAATGGCATCTGCAGTCCAACTTTTCCTTCTGAAGCAAGATCGTCCAATTCCTTATCATAAGTCCTTTGTCCATTAATATCAAGTCTTTTTTCCAAAATCAATTGATTGTCCAGCTGTGGGTTTGCTTCTTCCACCTCAATAAGCAGAGCACAAGCCTCTTGTGTATAAACTGATGTTTCACTTAGTCCTTGTCTTTTGCCTTGTCGAAACAAAGAAATCTCCTTTGAGCAAGCAATTATCTTCTCTGTATTTTCCAAAATGTTGTCCAAAATATACTTATAAGTAAGATCTACTTTCCTCCATCTTTATTATCTTTCAAATCCTTATCCTTTTAAAGGAGACTATATTTAAAAAGAAATCACAATATCCATCTCCTCCCAGTTTCCTCGCCTTTTTCCTTTGTACAAAATGAAAGCCTTTCCAGCGAAAAAAAAATAGCAAGTACAATGAATAAATTTGTCAGAGAGTGTCCCCCGGAAAGTAATCAGATGTTCAATCCTTCCAGACACTATAAAGGTAAAAGCAAACAATACTCTCCAAATATTATAAAAAACTTTCTTGAGGCTACCAATTTCCAAAAATAAAATTAACCATTAAAACAAAAATAAATTTAATCCTTTGTGCTTCTCTTCCCCCATTTAAAAAAC
>NW_015387189.1:18222-121042 GCF_001527695.2 Protobothrops mucrosquamatus | reverse complement strand
TCTGAGATCACATCTGCCAGTTCCTTGAGAACCTTGGGGTGTAATCCATCTGGTCCTGGTGATTTGAACTCTAGCCTGGACAAATGCTCACTTACCATTTTCTTGCCTATCTTAACTTGCGTTTCTATTCTGTTTTTTGGTAGGTTGGTCTGTTTTTTCCCCTTTGTGTAAAGACAGATGCAAAAAACGAGTTAAATAGTTCTGCTTTCTCCCTGTTGCTTGTCACCTTCTTGCCAATTTCACCCACTAGTGGACCAATCATTTCCTTCACTTTTTTCTTGTTTTTTACATGTTGAAAGAAGCTTTTTTTGTTATTTTTGACTTTGGTCGCAAGCCTTAGTTCATTCTGAGCCTTAGCTTTCCTCACTTCATGTTTTCAGGCTCGGGCTATTTGCTGATATTCTGACTTAGTTATGTGCCCCTCTTTCCACTTTCTATACTTGTCCTTTTTATCTTTCAATTTATCAGAGAGTTCTTTATGCAGCCATGCTGGTTAGAGCTGGTATTTTTCCTCTTTGTTGGTATTGTGCTAGACTGGGCTTTTATTATCTCATTTTTCAAAATTTCCCAAGCTGCTTGAATTGTTTTCCCCTTGAAGATTCTCATCCATGGAATCCTTCCCAAGCTCTCTATAAGTTTATTGAAATTAGCTCTCTTAAAGTCCAAGACTCTAGTTTGACTGTGTTCTATCACTTGTGCTTCCATAATATTGAATTCCAATATTGCATGATCACTTCCTCCCAAGGTACCTGTGGCTTCAACACCTTCTATCATTTCATCTCTGTTAATGAGAATTAGATCCAAAATGGCTAATCCCCTAGTTCCCTTCTCTACTTTTTGGGAGACAAAGTTGTCTGCTAGGTTTGCAAGGAATCTGTTTGATCTTCCACTTGGTGCAGAGTTTGTCCCAGTTGATGTCAGTAAGTAGTAACAAACATTTTTGTGATATGATTAGCAACCTAGTTAAGTGAGGGGTGGATGATATGATAATTAAGTGGATAAAAACAGTCTTAAAAAATTGTACTCAAATAATTTTTAGTCTTTTTAATCTTTCTCATGAAACTCAGTAGTTATAAATAACAATTTATCTTAAATCATCAATTTTGTCAATACATTAGAGTTGATAAATCTCTGTGATACAAGATTTCATGATTTATAAGAATTGTTAGGCAAATATAATTTGATCTGATTTAAACATTACCAAGTTTCCAGAAAAATATTTATGATTTCCTCATAGAAACAAATGCATGAATAAAAAAGCAGTAGAAAAAAATCTGACTTTTAAGACTTGATAAGCTACAGAATCTCAAAGAAGAACCTTAATGATGCACTGGCTGAAGGAAGATGCCAAGCTTGATAAAAATATAAGGGAGCCAGTTTGGTCTAGGGGTTAAGGCATCAGGCTAGAAAGCAAGAGGCTGCGAGTTCAACTCCCACTTCGGTCATGGAAGCCAGCTGGGTGATTTTGGGCCAGTCACTCCCTCTCATCCCAACTCAACTCACAGGGTTGTTGTTGTTGTTCTGGGGAAAATAAGCACAACTACTCCTGGGTGCTCAGCCTGGGACCTTACTCCTCTTTTACTCCTCTGGAAAGAGTACAATCCAAATTCCTAGGAGGAATATTTCAGGCAGCGCCCTGCGTCCCAAATGTAGCACTAAGGAGGGAGGCGAGACTAGCCAAAATTGAGAGAGGTGCAGAGATTTATATTTTTGCACCTTGGATAAAATTACTCTTTTCCCCTGCAGATTTGAGCTCTTTCCTGACAGAAGACAGTTTTGAATCAGGATAGTTCAGGGCCATCTTACAAAACCTCCAGTATCCCAACTTCGCCAGGGAAGGGCTTTTCATGATGGGGGATGATGGGGTAGCACTTAGTGAAGTCAAACAAGGTCTCAAAGATCTGGAAATCCAACAAGATCGGGCTGCTCTTCCCAAAAATGTTTATTTGAGCAGTCAAACTCCCCCTTTTAAAGCAGCAAGATATTTATATTGAATAACCATGCCAAAATTCTGAACAGCAGTAACCTTAGCATTCTGCAACACAGTTCCCACAGCAGTTTTAGAAGGGCCGATACAAAGAAATACCATATGAGCGGAGATTGGACAAGGGGCCAATAGCTATAGCTATTGACCTGCTATGCTGCATCTTCTATAAGGATTCACGGATTCACTTTATAACACCTCAACTGAAAGAGGTTCGACAAAAACTTAAGATCTGCTCAGTGTTACTCTGGAGAGTCAGACATGAGCAATTAGATGGTCCAAACCTGTTGAACCTTTGCAGCAGAAATAGGTTGAGATAGTTCCGCTCCTTCTCCTCTGGATTCCCTCTCCAAAGGAACTGAGATTAATGGATCCATATCAGGACCCCCATACCTGCCACGGCTGCAGCCTTGGAGCCCCCAAGATCTTTTCTCCCTCCTTCCTTCTCCTCCTCAATCTGGAGGAATATGCAGCATTCAAGACGTGGACCAGAGTCTTCATGATACTGTAACATTCATAGTCATTTATGATCTGGATCATGTCCTTTTTCTCTTGGGTCCCCAGTGGGACTTTCTGGGTGCATCTTCTGCGGCCTTTGGCAGAAAAGACGTGCTTTGAAAGAGAACAGCGAAAATAATGATCTTCAATCTGGGGTTCCAAAAAATCTTCAAACTGATCTTCCACAAAGAAATAAGGTTCAAAGGCATCATCCTTTGGCCTTTCTTTTGCCAGAAAACCAAAGTTCCAAATACTATGGATGTATTTGAGAAGTCTGTGCTTGTTTATTGTATACAGTACAGAATTTGTGAAAATCCAGACTTTCCCTTCAATGGGTCCTGGCAAACGCATAAGTGTTAAATGGAAAGGAAGAATTCTGTCCCAAAGGGAAACATTTTCCATGAAGTGAACAAAGACACTGACTTGTCTCCATTTAGACAGGGCATCCCTGAGGGGTGCTACATGTCCAGTTGTTGAGAATCGTTGTGATATAACAGCACAAATTCCATTCCTGACAAGCATAGAAGTGAAAGTCCTCATGAAATACTCTCCATTATCTGTTTCTGAAGCAAAGAGACCAATCAGGGTCCATCTGAAATGGAGGAGCAGCTGGATCATTGCTGGGTACTGGAATCCTTCTTTGGGGTCCATCTGGTAGAAAAAGGGGAATCGGCTTTTATGACTCAGAGCCTCTGAAGCCATTTTCATACTGATCTAAATAAGTAATGAAGAATGCTGTGTTATAATATGGGTCAGATCAACTCCAAAAGATACGCTATTGACAAATCCAACTTTGTTCTGATAAACATATTAGAATAGTTTGTTCCTTAGTCATCATTTAAAATATTGAAGACAAAATATTAACAACACTGTATATGAAAAAGGAAAGCAAAAAGCAAATTAAGTAAAAAAAAAACCAATAAAAATGCAATGCAAATGTCTGTATAACTCCTACAATTTATTGCAATTAGATTCAAATATACAAATGTCAGATAAAGTGTTTTGATCTAATAAAGGGCCGTATTATGTTATTTTTCAGGACTGTGAGATCTTTCCCTTCTTCTGTATCCCAGATTCTTTGGGGACCAATCTTTTTAGCTTCTTCTCCAGTTATACAAGGGACAAGGAGACCCCAGCTCCTAATACAAATTGTCAATTGTACAATCCAAGAAGTCTTTAATTGAAATTTTGTCTGTTTTAACAGACACAATTTTGGGCATCTGTCAGTTTCAATAGCTTTAATTTTAAACCAATAATTTTATAGCCTGGATTGATACAAATTGCATACATTCACAATTCATCTCCGAGGACAGCAGCTGAAATCCTTTTATCCATCCCAAAGATATTCCTCAAATGTTGTGATTGGGTTTTTCTGGTAGTGGCATTTATTAAATGCCAAACATCAGCTTGATGTAAGAATACATAGGTCACTTTGGCCTTATATTCTTTAATAATTGGAGATAAGGAAGCTGGAAAGCTATGACTTTTTTTAATTTTTAGCACTAGAGTCACTCTTGTCTCTGCTCTAAATGAGCTCCTTTGATAATGAGGGATCCAAGATTCAGTCTCAGAGAAAACTAACCCAGATAAGAAAAGGTGTTACTTGCTCTAGTGGATTACTATCAAACAGACATCTATGGCTGTGATGTTGTTTTCCAAAGAACTTTTAAATTTGATTTATTAATAATCAGACAATTACTATGCCAGTAGGCTCCACATTTTCTTAACAGCCTACACAATCCAAATTATGAGTATGAGAATAATATATTTTATCAGCATAAATCAGGGTGTTTTGATATGTATTTATTACCATAGACATGTGTACTTCAGAATCCTTCATCAGTGCAGGTAAGTCATTAATATCTAAACATAATAAGAAGGGTTCAAATATGCCCCCTTCTCTTCCCCCTTGGAAAGTATCTATCCTTCTTTTCATGGCTCCACTCAGCCCAACCCCCCCCCCCCCCAAACAAGGGCTTGTGGGAAGGGCTTGGCTCGGGGCCAACAGTCAGAGCTCCATTTTAAGGGCAATCAGTTTCTCCCCAAATATTTCTTCTTTCACCATGCCAAATGCTGCACTATAAAGCCTATAAAGCCAACAAAGCATGATTTATCCAATTGATATATTTTGTGATTAGATATTTCAAGCCAAATTTGTTCTCAATATTAGAGTATTAATTTATGCATTATTTATTATAAAAATGGATATAACTTTTCACTCTAGCTAAAACATCCTTGTTCATCTGCAAGTAATGCACTTTTCTTCTACCCTATCTCAAATTTATCTAAGAGGAATATGACACATATTTTAGCTACAGTATCTGTTAGAGTAACTGGCCTGTAATTGCTAGAGACCTTTTTTATTCCATTGTTATATACATAGACAGTAATATTGCCAATTTGAATTCAATTGGTTAAGGCAGATGTTATGTGAAAATGAATATGCTAAAGGAGGACTTCAAAACTTGGATATTTTTTCAATAGTTGAATATTTGGTAGAATATCCTCTACAGAAACCTTATAGCTCTTCAGGCCTTCAATGCTGATTTGAATATGAACATGATAGATTAGAACATACTCGAGATGTTCACTAATATTCTGAAAAACAGTTCTTGAATTCTCTGGAGAAGATATTGGATCAATTGCTCACCATCCACCACCCTACTCACTTTACCAGATAGAGAATAACACACACAAACCTGGGGGACTTTGTAGGTGTCTGCTAATGTTGATATCTGGATGGAGATGTCCCTTCTAGCTGTATCAAGAAGAGCCAGGAGATTCTCCTTCCTTCCACAGCCGTAGTTGGGGACATTGGCTTCTCCAGTGGAGAGGATGTCCAACAAGGTATCTGAAGTGTGTAAAGGGATCAAAGAGTTGTCATGGAGCTTGTAGCCAAGTGTGAGATTGTGCAGCAGCTGGGAATTCTTGTTGACCACTTGATTGGCGAAAATTAATCTTAAGGCTCCTGAAAAACTATAAATATCCCTATTGTAGAAACAATGTTTACATTATTATATAATCAACATCAACAACAAATACTTTTTAAAATATATAATCCTCCACAAGGCTACTGACCAATATTGTTCCAAAACTGATGTTCAATTATACAAATATGGAAATGGGCTGAGGAGAGGCAACTACAACTGTTTCAATCACTACTTAAACAAAGTTCAATGTTCAAGTGATGAACTCAGGATTGAATTAAGAAAGGAAAATAATCTGGATTTCCTTCAGGTTTTTTTTCAACCCCAGTTTTGGGATTTCAGTCTCTTCCACAAAATAAGACAAAAGAGGCAAACCATGGAAATCAAAATCATTCAGGGAATTAGACAGGTCATGCAGCATAAAAATAAGTGAAATAAGAAGAAAAGAAGGAGAGTGTTAGAATTGCAAATAGAGGGAAAGCAAATCCATCATTCTGAATGACTTACCGATCAATTTGAACAGAAGGAACCATGTTGAAAGGCAATATCTTTTCCAATCTTCTTGTTAAAGTCTTTATTATACCAATGAGATGGTCTCCTGCCCTGTAATAGCTCCATGGATTATTTCCATCCTGGTGCTCCAAACTCAGAGGGCACTTCATGCTAAGCTTCCCAGAGATCGTCTGGGACAGCAGCAGCATCAGAAGCAGCAGGTCCATAATTCATGGGGTGAATGAATCCGCTTCCTGTTTCTGATACAAACAACAGGAACAGTTGAAAAAATTCAAAGACCCTCAGAAGTCTAGTCGCTTTCCTGATAAAAACAGAGAACCATCTGGAAAGGAGAGAAAGGTACAATCAAGAGCAGAGCCTCTTCCTGTCCCAAAACATTTTCCCAGAGAGCTTGATCCAAGGAATTTATCCTTTTCTGATACAAGATCTTTTGCATAGGGCATCAAGCTGGCAAAATAACATCCCAGGTCTCAAAGGTCCAGATGGTCATAATTACAGTGAGAAGCAACTTCTCCTCTTGAGATCCTAAACTTTTTCTGAGGTCCATGTGCAGAGGAGGAAAGGCTGGAGAAAAGCAGGTTAGTGAATAATTACAGATACACCCCTGGGGGCCCTGTTCTATTCTGTTGTGGTTGTGGTTCTTTCTGTCAGGACATGTCCAGAAAATGATGCTGGGGAAGATAGTTCAATACCCAGGGAATTGACTTCTGCTGTCCTTCAACATGGTCTCTTGTATACAGAGATTGCTGGGGACGGTCACCCAGAGCGACGGAGTTGGGTGCCACTTTAACTTAATGCCATTTAATTCTAGTGCTACCTGTCTTCTAATGGAAAGCAGGCCATCAGGCAACCCTTGAACTCTGCCCAATATTAAGAGGAGGCCCTGTTTGGAACTTTGTTTTATATTAGAATTCCATGTATTAATCGCAATTGCAGCTGATTTTAAAATTCCTTGCTGACAGAATCCAATTATATTTCATTTCTATCTGCCTACTCTGATATAAAACCAATTCTTACTCTCTCCTGGATTCTGTCATACTACTAAGGGGGAGGAGGGTAAGCATGGGGGCCTTTATGACTTTCACTTCCTCTATTCACTACAAAGTAACCTTTTGTTGATTCACTTCGAGTGTACTAACCATAACAATGTGGCCATCTGCCTTCCATCCTACATCCCTCTGAACTTCTCCTCTTTACCGGCAGTGAGGGAAAAGGGGGGGGGGGAATGCAATGCTTGGGATCTGGGTAAACAGAGGATGAGTGATCATGCCTACAGAGCCGCACTGACAATATCTTTCCTGGAGTTAACACCTAGAAATCTGTTGGTTTGAATTGCCCGGAAGAACTGTGGGGTGGGGGGCTGCTTGGGAACACTTTAAAACATTGAATGATGGGGGGATCCCTCAGATCCTGTCTAGCATGCCTGCAGTCAATTTCTCTTAATAAAAATTCCTGTTGGAAGAGACGTTTTCCAAGAATTCTGTTTTCTTAAGATGTAGATTGAGGTGGGTCCTTACATTAGACAGGATCTGCAAAAATAGTCATTTTGGAAGGGAGAACCTTGCTGGGGGACTTTGCAAAAAATACCATGTCAGGCGATGAGGCAGGGAAGGGAGAAAACCCCATGGAAAGGGAGCCTTCTCCCCGACTGAAAACCTGCCAGATGTCGGGATCTGAGAGGTCAGATTCCTCAGGAGAAGAGGTGGTGGAGACACGTAACCACAAACCTCAGTGGTCAATGGGTGTTGGAAAGAAAGGCAAGTGGGAAAAGAAATCAAGAAAGGTGATCCTGAGATGGGGGGGTCAACCAACCAGAATGGAAGCAGGAGATGGAGAAATCCCTGCACGCAAGCAAAGAGGAAGGAAGCTGGGCACAGCATTCAAACTGGATCCTAGAGAAAGCTATCGACCTGATGAAAAGAACCCTCAGCTCCCTAGGGGTGGGGAATTCTGAGCCCCACAGCCACACCAGCACCTGGAGCTGCAACTGGAGAGACACTAAGGGGGAATTGGAACCTGCAGTCCTGAGGACGTCCGTTGATCCAGTAGCGACCATTTCAGCAACCTCCACTCCCCGCCAACCTGCAGATGGCGATCCGGATGGGAGACAATACCACCGATGATGAAGGCACCAATCCATTCAAAGACTCCCGCCGCTGGATGCAAAATTCAAGGGGGAGCCGACACGCTTGGGGTTTTTCCTAACCCAAGTCCTCAACTACATGGAAGAATATAGCCGGCACATCTCTAGTGACAAAGCCCGTATCTGCATTGTACAATCTACTGTGGACAGACCGGCTGCAGATTGGGTGGTGAATTTGCACGACTCCGATGCCCCAGCACTCAACAACTTCCACCATTTCATGTCCTCTCTGAGAAGGTGATTTGAGGACCCCCTGGCTGATTGCAAAGCCTGCGAAAGAATCAAAACGATGAGGCAAGGCAAACGCCCGGTAGCCGAATATACGCAAGAATTCCAGGCCATTGCCAGCAAGCTGAACTGGCCAGAAGACATCCTCCTTAGCCATTTCAAAGACAGCCTAAATTACGACCTATATGACGCTTGTCTGTCTCAGGGGACCCACACCAACTTGATGAATGGTACGTCCTGGCAGAGAAGCAGAGATCGACTTACTGAAGAGGCACTGCTGAGGAAAACAATGGAGCTGCTCACCGCCTGAGCCGACGCACAAACCAGCGAAGCCACCGGCTATGGCCAAGAAGCCAACGGGCTGATTCAAATGTGGGAGAGAGGGGCATCGGGCTGTAGAATGCTGCTCGAAAGCCCCCCAGCAGACAGATCACCGGCCAGCAAATCCGGGAAGTCCCCAGCTAAGCCAAAAGAATATGCCACAAGAGTGATAGAGGCTGTGGAATCCCCTACCTCTGCCCAATGTGGGGAAGGAACTCCAGCCTACACCGCAGGGCCGGTGGACGCGTCAGACAACAGTTCAGAGGGCGAACCCCGGTAAGTGGACCCATTGCACCCATCCTCAAGACAGTGACTATATTAATTCCCTCCAGGATCTTGGAGTCCTAGTGGACAATCACTTAAATATGAGCTAGCAGTGTGCAGCAACAGCCAAAAAAGTCAACACAGTTCTAGAAAGAGTGCAAAGAAGAGCAACAAAGATGATTTAGGGGACTAGAGACTAAAACTTATAAAGAACAGTTGCTGGAATTTAATGAAAAGAAGGACTGGGGTGACATGATAGCAGTCTTCCAATAGAGGGGCTACCCCAAAGAAGAGGGGGGCTACCCCAAAGAAGAGGGGGTCAAATTATTCTCCAAAGCACCTGAAGGCAGCACAAGAAACAATGGATGGAAACTGATCAAGGAGAGAAGCAACGTGGAACTAAGGAGAAATTTCCTGACAGTTAGAACAATCAACCAGTGGAACAACCTGCCTCCAGAAGTTGTGGGTGCTCCAACACTGGAAGTTTTTAAGAAGAGACTGGACAGCCATTTGTCTGACATGGTATAGTGTTTCCTGCCTGAGCGTGGGGTTGGACTAGAAGTCCCCTCCAACTCTGTTATTCTCTCATACTCTTATTTTAATGATACATCTATTACATCTTTTGGATGCATACCAAGCAAAAGCACCTTTTTGTTGGAAAAGTGACTCATTATAATTGGATTTTTGATGTTCAGTTGACTTATAACCTAAGGATGATTGGTATTGGATCTATTTGCCCTCCACAAGGTCTGGTGTTTGCACCTTGGGAGTTTTAGTTACACCTATCAACTTAGCTTCAGAATGAAATCTGAACATTTTTTATGCTAGGTGAATTATACCCAACCCTCTTGTTAAATGGAAGTTGCTGAATTAAAAGTTACTCTTTTAAAAAATATTTCAGCATCGCTTGAAATTTATGCAAAAGTTATAGTAGATGTTATTAGCGGGTTACAAAACTGAAGCTGTCTCTGTGGCTCAACTTGTTATTCAAAACTGCATGGCTCTAGATTTTTTTATCAGCAAGTTAAGGAGGAGTTTGTGCTCTTATAAGTTCTAGTTATTATGTTTATGTTAATCCCCAAAGCCAAGTTCTTGCAGATGCCCAGGATATTTTAAATCAATGTGCCAGTTTTTTTATTCTGTTGCAAATGCTAATTCAAGTTGTGTTAATATGTAGAATGCTATAACAGGTAGTCCTCGACATGCAGCCACAGTTGAGACAGTTGTTAAGTGAGTTTTGCCCCATTTATGACTATTTGTACTTCGTGGTTTCCTAAATTGATGAGGTTGAAATTATTTATTGGTCTTTTTACTTTGATTATTATATTAAGAATTTTAATTTGTTGGATGATGCTCAGTGCCTCTCCCGTATACTACAATTTTTGAAAGCTATCTTCTACATGGGATCTATTACTAATTTTGCAAAACTGTACCTTTTGCAGTTAATCACTGTTACTGTTGATGCTAATTTGTTCAGGTTTTTTTTTTTTAGGAAATGTTTACCTTTTGGGAGGGTGATGCTGAAAGGGCTTATTTAAGCCTCAAAGAGGAAAGGAGAGCCACATGGGATGGACTTTGTAATAATTGAATCATGGTTTTTGTAGCAGTGTTGCATTGGCTGACCAGCATGAGTTTTCTTGTATTTTAAATTTGCTTTTAAAAAAATGTATGCTAATAAGCTGCCGTCAGGTCCACAGTTGTGTCTTGCCATTCTGTTGGAAGGGAGGGGGCTGCAACCGCTTGGGAATAAGGAAGTGGGAACTGTCTTCGGAGAAGAAGCAGACTCCCTCCCAGCCAGTCTTCAAGGCCATCGGGCCCATTATCTGCCCAGCACCTCGGCATTCTCAAAATATCTTCGTGGCATCACATTGGCTGCCGGTGGACTTGTTGGCAGAGGGAACTTGGGTTTGGGGGGAAAAATTCAAAGAATTGCTTTGCGCTTTGCTTGGAACCTTCAGATTCCACCTGACTTTTCTGTACCCACTTTCTCTCTGTAAACGTTTTTTTGATGAACCTCAATGGAGTCAAGAGTGTTGCTTTCCTCAGGGACCAGCTGGGGCAGGTCCTTACAGATCCTGCATGCTGGCTAAGGAATTCTGGGAGTTGAAGTCCAGCCATCTCCAGATTGCTAAGTTTGAAAAACATGGGCAGTTGGACAGGTGACCTCTGAGATCAATTTCAATTCCATTTTTCTTTCCATTATTCTAACTACTTACCTCTTTATGGAGGGAAAAAGAATCACCTCAGGAAAGAGATGGGGGCTACAAAATGGAGGATGCTGCAGGATCTTTGCCAGCTTTAGCTGTCTTTCTCACTGCCTGTGCAAGTCAACTAGAATTGAAAACTGGACTGTAGATTGCCCCCTACAGGCAGTGAGAAGGACGGCTTCTCTGTCCCTCTGGGTCACGGGTCGGCAACCCATGGCTCTGGAGCCGCATGCGGCTCTTTGAGCCATCCCCTGCGGCTCCGGACCCTCCTCCGCCATTTTCAAAGAGAGACAAGGAGAGAGAGAGAGGCACTTGCAGTCTCTCTCTCTCTCTCTCTCTCTCTCTCTCTCTCTCTCTCTCTCTCTCTCTTTTTCGTGGACTTGATTGGCCCTGCGCCCCGGTGCCCCACCCCCTGGGAGAAGGGCGGCCAGGAAGTCCCTTTCCCGGGCTGGCCCCATCTGAGGCCCACGTGGCTGGGGAGTCATGCGAGGAAGCCCCAAGATCACTGCTGGGAGCGGCCCGCCGAGCCTCCATTGAGTGGGCCAGCCCTCCTGCAAACCGCAGTCCTGAGGGAGAGCAGCCCCTCTGATGCCCGGCCGTTGGCCAAGCAACAGCAGAGCCAGAGACAGAGGGTCAGTGGCAGGGGGAGGGAGGGAGCTCTGAGTCCATGGAGCACTGCCGCAAAGCGGCCGCGGGGCAGGTGGTGCGCCCCCCCAGCTTACTTGTTCCAGGCAGCAGTCTCGGCTGAGGCATCGCTTCCTGGGCTGTCCCCGGGCCGCTCCCTGGGCAGCTGAGCCAGCCACATGTCTCCCCGGGCCAGGCGGCAGTCATGGCTGGTGCAGCGGCCAGCAAGGGCATCGCACTCTGGGAAGCCGAGCCGGCCACATGTCTTCCCGGGCTGGGCGGCAGTCATGGCTGGGGCGGCGGCCGGTGGGGGCATTGCTCCCTGGGAAGCCGAGCCGGCCACATGTCTCCCCAGGCCAGGTGGGGCGGCAGTCAGGCATGAAGCTCACCTGGCTGCCACAGGGCTCTCCGCCGCCTGGCCCCACCTCGGCCCCATCGGTTGTGCCTTCCTCGGCCACTTTCGGAGAGCCGCAGCCGCCGCCCTCAGTGCTGCAGGAGGAGACCTTGGGCTGCAAGGGCAGTGGGGACTCCGACGATGCTGCAGTGGCCACCGCTGGAGCCGTCCTGCTTCCCCTCCCCACCCATTCGGCTGAGGATGCGGTGGCTGGGCCGGAGGCTGCAGCCAGGCCGGGCATGGCGGGGATCCCCGATGATGCTGCAGTGGCCGCCATCGTGCCGCTGCCGCCGCCACCGGAGCCACTGCCTCCCATCCTGCTCCCCCTCCCTGCCCATTCGGCGCCGTCTGCTTTTCATTCTCTCTCCCTCTCTCCTCACCTGGAGGGAGAGGGAGAGGGAGAGAGAGAGAGAGAGAGAAGAAAGAGAGAGAGAAAAAGAGAGAGGAAAGAGAGAAAGAGGAAAGGAAGAGAAGAGAAAGAGAGAGGAAAGAGAGAAACAGGAAAGAGAAAGAGAAGAGAAAGAGAGAGGAAAGAGAGAAAGAGAGAGAGGAAAGAGAAAGGAGAGAGAGAGAAAGAGAAAGAGGAAAGAGAGAGAGGAAAGAGAAAGAGAGAGGAAAGAGAGAAAGAGAGGGGGAGAGAAAAGGGGAAAAGAGGAAAGAGGGAGAGAAAGAGAAGAAAGAGAGAAAGAAAGAGAGGCGGAGGGGAAAGAGAAAAAGAGGAAAGAGAAAAAAGATTGAGAAAAGAGAGAGAGAGGAAAGAGAGAAAGAGGAAAGAGAAAGAGAAGAGAAAGAGGAAAGAGAGAAAGAGAGGAAGGAGAGAAAGAGGAAAGAGAGAAAGAGGAAAGAGAAAGAGAGAGAGAAAGAGAGATGAAAGAGAGAGACAGAGAGAGGAAAGAGAGAAAGGAAAGAAAGAGGAAAGAGAGAAAGAGAGAGAAAGGGAGAAGAAAGAAAGAGAGAAAGAGAGAAAGAGGAAAGAGAGGAAAGAGAGAAAGAGGAAAGAAAAAGAGAGAGAGACAGAGAGAAGAAAGAAAGAGGAAAGAGAAAGGAGAGAGAGAGAGAGAGAGAGAGGGAGAGGAAAGAAAGAAAGAGAGAGGGGGTGAGGAAAGAGAAAAAGAGGAAAGAGGGAGAGAGAGAGGGGGAGAGAAAAGAGAGAAAAAGAGGAAAGAAAAAAGATTGAGAAAAGAGAGAGAGAGGAAAGAGAAAGAGAAGAGAAAGAGAGGAAAGAGAGAAAGAGGAAAGAGAAGAGAAAGAGGAAAGAGAGAAAGGAAAGAGAAAGAGAGGAAAGAGAGGAAAGAGAGAAAGAGGAAAGAGAAAGAGAGGGAAAGAGAGAAACACAGAGAGAGACCCTTTTGACATGTAAAATGAAGATAACACAGATAACTTCTCCCAAAAAAGAGGCCACAGAAGGTAGAAATGCGAGGACCGGGAAGGGAAGGTTCCTTTGGCTTCACAGAGAAAGAAACCCTGAAGAGGAAAGGCCGGGAGGGTGGAAAGAGCTTCAGAGACGAGATCTATCTTATTATCACATGAAGATCCCCACAGGGCAAAAACCAGATCAGTGCAGGGAGAACCAGAAAATGTCACTCGGGACAGAAAACTTCTTTCCCATAGTGGGAAAGCTGGCAAAGATGGAAACTGAAGGGTTTGGGCTTTAGCTAGAACTGCATTAGGGTTGTTTGTATTTCATCCTTTTTAAAACTGTGTTCTGTGGGTGAGACTTTATACTTTTTGCCATTTAATAAAGTTGATCTTGGTTTAAACTCTGGAGTTGACCCCTGGCCTCCTTGCACCCATCTCAGGCTGGCTGAGCTCCTGACTCCCAAAGCCAGACCTGGGTGGGGGAGGATCTCCCCTTGGATCCTCTTCTGGCTGCCCAGATGGCTGGTGGGAAGGGAGAAACTGGGGGGGGGTCACAAAGGGAGGGGTGGCAGAACAGGACTCAATGGGCCAGGAGCTCTTACCCCCTAGACAGGGGTCCTCAGAACTGAGAGATCTCCAAGGACTGGGAGGTTGAAACCCAAGGTCACCTTTTTCCTAATTTCATGGTGGCAGAATTGGGATATTGAACAGTGGAGGTTACCAGGGATTCCAGGAGATTTCCTTCTTTTTTTAAAAAAAAAGATTTTTCTTTCCTGTCAACCAGCAGAGGTCACACACCATCCATGGGCTTCTAATTTTTTTCCTAGAAATAAGTAAAAGTCAATTCCCTTGTTACTGAATTATCTTCCTCCAGCATCATTTTCTGGACATGTCCTGACAGGAAGGACTGCAGCCATTGCAGAACAATAATCCCTCAATTATATCCCTGGCTTTTCACTCACATGATTTTCTCCAGCTACCCCTCCTCACATGGACCCCTGGGATGCCTCTCACTATAATCATCACAGTACCAGCATTGGAGATCTTTCCTACTACTTCTTCAGTGGCTTCCTTTGATATAAATATCAGATTGTAGCAACATGGAAGAGATCCTGTATCTGAAAAGCATAAATGCCTCAAGTCATGCTCTGTGTGGCACAAGTTTTCAGACAGGCAGTGGCTGTGCTCTTGAATGGACTTTCTTCTTTCCAAAAAATAAAAAATAAAAATCAGTTTGTCTCTGAATCAGGAAAGCCAGGGGATATTCCACCTTGTAAGAGTGATTTGAAATCTTCTAAATCTTCTTGTGTTTAGAAACAGGAAGGGGGCTGATCCAGCCCTATGAATTATGGTCCTCTTGCTTTTCCTTTTGATGATGCTAGTGTCCCAGCCCGTCTCTGGGAAGCTTAGAATGAAGTGCCTGCTGAGTTTGGAGCACCAGGATGGAAAAGAACCATGGAGCTATTACAGACCAGGAGACTACGTCATTAATATATTCACAACTGAAAGAATAATATCGCATATAACGTTGCCTTTCAACATTGCTCCTCCTAGTCAGTCTCATTCGTAAGTCATTTGAATTGCATTCCCTCCATTTGCAGTTCTAACTCTCTCCTTCTTTGCTTCTTATTTCACTTAGTTCTATGTATATTGCAGGACCTAATTTCCTGAATGATTTTCATAGTTTGCCCCTTTTGTCTGATTTTGGGGAAAACAGTCAAATCCAAAGATGGGGCAGAAAAAAAACTGAAGAAAGTCCAGGTTATTTTCCTCTCCCAGTTCAGTCCTGAGTTCATCACTTGAATATTGAACTTTATTTATAGTAGTGATTGAAACACTTGTTCCTCAGCCAAGTCCATTTCAATATTTGTATAACTGGTCATTGGTTTTGGATCAATAGACTCTACCTAAGACTCAATAGGTTTGTTAAAACAAAGAGGAAATAATTTTTTAAAAAGTATTTTCTTGTTGCTGTTGTTGATAATGATAATAACATGAACTTTTTTTTTTACAGTACAGTTTCTCCTGGTTTTTCAAAAATCTTACAATTCATTTTTACCTTTCAATTGGTCAACAAGAATTCCCATCTCTTGCAGAATCTCAGCCTTGGCTACAACATCCACGATAACTCTTTGAGCTCTTTACGCACTTCAGATGCCTTGCTGGACATGCTCTCTACTGGAAAATTCAGAGTTCCCAACTATGGCTGTGGAAGGAAGGACAACATTTTGGCTCTTCTTGATGGAGCTAGCCGGGACATCTCCATCCAGTTGTCAACATTACTAGGCACCTACAAAGTTGCACAGGTTTGTGTATGTTTTTCCTCTATCTGATAAAGTGTATGGGATGATGGTGGGTGATCAAGAGATCCAATCTTATCTTCTCCATTGAATTCAAGAGCTGCTTTTCTCCATGTTATCGAGCATATCAGCTATGTATAACCCTATTATGTTCATGTTCAAATTGATCATAAAATGTCCCTGGAGAGCACTTTCTATTGGTTATTCAACTTAAAAAAAATTCCCTAGTTGTGGGGTCCTCTATTAGCATATTCATTTTAACATTGAAATAATATATGTCATATCCAATTGGAACGATGTTGGCAATTGTTCTCTCTCTCTCTCTCTCTCTCTCTCTCTCCCTCCCTCCCTCCCTCCCTCCTCTTTCTCTGTGAATTGAAAAAAAGGAGTCTAGCAATTGCAAGCCAGTTAGATTCACAGATATTGTGGCTAAAATATATGCCATGTTCCTCTTAAGTAAACTTGAGATTGTGTAAAATAAAAGTGCATTCCTTGCAAAAGAACAAGAAGGCTTTTGGTACTATAAATTTGTATAATGAATAATAAGATTTATTTTGAATATCTAATAAAAAATATTTCAGGCAGATAAACTATTGTTTGCTGTCTTTATACTGTAGATCTTAGTGCAGTATTTGACTCTAAATGGAGAAATTGATTGCCCTTAAAATGGAGTTCAGACTGTTGGCTCTGATCAAAGCTCTTTCTACAAGCCCTTGTGTTAGAATCCAATTATATTTCATTTCTAGCTACCTACTCTGAAAAAAACCTCATTTTTTACTCTCTGTGGATTCTGTCATACTACAAAAGGGGAGGAGGGAGCAAGGGGGTTTATGACTCTCACTTCCTTCATTTAAACTACAAAGGACTGGATGTGATTCTCATCAAGAAGACTGACCATAACAATATGGCCATCGCCTTTCATCTAATCTCTCTGAAGTCTCCCTTTTGCCGGCAGTGAGGGAAAAGGGGTGGAACAATGTGACACCTGGGATCTGGAAAAAGAGAGGATGAGTGATCATCGCCAGAAGGACGGTGGGGTGGGGGCTGCTTGGGAACACTTAAAACATTGAATGGTAGGGGTTGACCCCTCAGATCCTTTCTAGCAACCATTTTTTCTTAATAAAGATGTCTGTTGGAAGAGATATTCCAAGAGTTCTGTCTTCTTAAGATGTAAAGTGAGATGGGTCCTTACATTAGACAGGATCTGCAAAATTAGTCCACCTGGAAGGGAGAACCTTGCTGGGAGACTTTGCAAAAAATACCATGTCAGACGACGGAGCAGGGAAGGGAGAAAACCCCCGAGAGATGGAGCCGCTGCCCCGACTGAAAACCTGCCGGATGTCGGGATCTGAGAGGTCAGATTCCTTAGGAGAAGAGGTGGTGGAGACACGTAACCACAAACCTCGGTGGTCAATGGGTGTTGGAAAGAAGGGCGAGTGGGAAAAGAAATCGAGAAAGGTGACCCTGAGACGGGGGGCCAACCAACCAGAATGGAAGCAGGAGATGGGGAAATCCCTGTATGCAAGCAAAGAGGAAGGGAGATGGGCACCGTACTCGGGCTGGATCCTAGAGAAAGCTATCGACCTGATGAAGAGAATCCTCAGTTCCCTAGGAGAGGAGAATTCTGAGGTCTACTGCCGCACCAGCTCCTGGAGTGGCAACTGGAGAGACACCGAGGGGGAAATGGAACCTTCAGCCCTGGGACGTCAGCTGATCCAGTAGTCCCCACTCCCTGCTGACCCGCAGATGGCGATCTGGATGGAAGACACTACCACCAACAACGAAGGAACCGATCCATTCAAAGACTCCCGCCGCTGGACGTGAGATTCAAGGGGGAGCCGACATGCTTGGGCTTTTTCCTAACCCAAGTCCTCAGCTACATGGAGGAATATGGGCGGCACATCCCCATCAACAAAGCCCATATCCGGATCGTGCAATCTGCTCTGGACGGGCCGGCCGCAGATTGGGTGGTGAACTTGCACTACTCCAATGCCCCAGAGCTCAACGAGTTCAACCGTTTCATGTCCTCTCTGAGAAGGCGATTTGAGGACCCCCTGGCTGATTGCAAAGCCCGCAAAAGAATAAAAACGATGAGGCAAGGCAAACGCCCACTAGCCGAATATACGCAAGAATTCCAGCATTGCCAGCAAACTGAACTGGCCGGAAGACATCCTCCTTAGCCATTTCAAAGACGGACTAAATTATGACCTATATGATGCTTGCCTGCCCCGAGGGGACCCACACCAACTTGACGAATGGTACGTCCTGGCAGAGGAAGCAGAGATCGACCTACTAAAGAGGCACCGCCTAGGAAAACAATGGAGCTGCTCACCACCTGAGTTGACACGTGAACCAGTGAAATCATCCGCTACAGCCAAGAAGCAAATGGGGTGTTTCAAGTGTGGGAGAGGGGGGCATCGGGCTGTATAATGCCGCTCGAAAGCCCCCCAGCACAACCCAGACAGATCACCGGCCAGCAGATCCAGGAAGTCTCCAGCTAAGCCAAAAGAACCTGCCATGAGAATGATGGAGGCTGTGGAATACCCTAGCTCTGCCAATCGTGGGGAAAGAACTCCAGCCTACACCACAGGGCCGGTGGACGTATCAGACGACAGCTCGGAGGGCGAACCCCTGGTAAGTGGACCCATCGCACCCATCCTCAAGACAGTGACTATATTAATTCCCCCCTTGCCCGAAGCTGTCAAGGTGAAAGCCTTAATAGACTCTGGCTGCACCCGCTGCCTCATTAGCCCGACGATAGTGGGAAACCTGGGCATTCCGTTGAGGAGACTGGAGCAACCAGGGATGGAATGGTTAAAGAAATGGAACCCCTGGGTGAATTGGAGGACGGCAGAAATCAAATTCCCGAAGGGGGACCCTATGGACTTAAAATCCCAAGGGGAGCTACCAAAATTAAGAACGGAAAAAGCATCCATGGGAGAGGAAAAGGGACTACCAGAAATACCAGAGGAATACAGAGATCTTGCTGAAGTTTTCAGTGAGGAGAGGGCGGATGAGCTCCCCCCCCCACCGACCCATGGACTGTGCCATTGAATTCAAGCCCAGAGCAAAACTCCCAAAGCCCAGATTATACTCCATGAGCCCAAAGGAGAAGGAGGAAATGGAAAGATTCATAAAGAAAAACCTAGAAAGGGGGTTCATCTAACCTGCCAAGCCAAAAGTGGCTCCGGTCCTCTTTAGAGAGAAGAAGGACGGCTCTTTATGCTTATGCGTGGATTATAGGCTCCTATAATGCTTATGCGTGGATTATAGGCTCCAACCTATACCCCCTACCCCTCATGAAGGACATGTTATCACACCTCTCAAAATGAATTTTTTTACTAAACTAGATCTAAGGGAAGCATACTATCACGTGAGAATTAAGGAAGGGGATGAATGGAAGACCAATGGGGTGCTACCAATTCAAAGTCTTGCCATTTGGATTACAAGGGGGGGGGGTGCAGTATTTATGCAATTAATCAATGACATTCTAAGGGAGAACCTATTTAAGGGGGTCCTGGTTTACTTAGACGACATCCTTATCTTCACTGAATCAAAAGAGGAACATGTCAACAGAGCGGTTTTAAAGAAACTGCGAGCCGCCCACCTATATGCCAAACTATCGAAATGTGAATTCCACCAGGAAAGGATAGACTACCTAGGATACCGCATATCCCCACAGGGCATTGAAATGGACCCAGAGAAGGTCAGAGCAGTATTAGAATGGGCACCACCTCGCACAAGAAAGCAACTGCAAAGTTTCCTGGGTTTCGCAAACTTTTACCGCCAATTCATCCCCTCATTTGCCCAGATAGCCCTGCCCCTCATGAATTTACTAAAAATGAAGGGAGCATCCTCAGTAAAACCTAGCCAGCCACTAACATGGACAATGGAATGCCAAGCGGCGTTTGAGAGATTGAAGAGACTCTTTTCTGCTGAACCAGTACTTAGGCACCCAGACATGGATAAGCCCTTCGTAATACAGGCAGATGCAAGTGATGTGGGAGTGGGAGCTGTACTATTACAAGAAAACAATGAAGGGGTATTGCAACCCTGTGCGTATACATCCAAGAAACTCATGGAAACAGAACAGCGCTGGCCTGTGTGGGAGAAAGAGGCATATGGGATACGTTGGTCATTACTCACGTGGCACTAGTTCCTTGAAGGCAATAAAATCCCTTTCCAGGTGTGGACAGACCACAAAAATTTGGAAGCCTTGAAAACACCCAGGAAGCTCAACCCCAAGCAAGCCCGCTGGTCCCAGCATTTTCACCAATTCCACTTTATCCTCAAGCATTTGCCAGGGGGAAGAACTTCCTGGCAGATGCACTATCTCGCATGCCCCAATATAACAGCACGCGAGCCACTGACTCTAAACCGATGATGGTAGAATCACAACTGGCAGCACCAGTAACCACCAGAGCCCAAGCTAAATTAAAACCACATCTGGGCAGCCGAACCGGAATTGAATTCCGGAAAAGTTTGGAAACAGATGAATGGTTCCAGAAAAATAAACACGTGTGCACCATGATAGACAGGCTGCCTTGGGTGGGGGACAAGTTATATATACCAACAACCCAAAGAGTCACATTCATGCAGCTTTGCCACGACACAAAATCAGCAGGGCATTTTGGATTTGTTAAAACATTACACTTAATTAAACGGCAATTTTGGTGGCCATCCATGAAAAAGGACATAGAAAGTTACGTGGCCAGCTGCCCAAAGTGTGCAACTGCCAAGAGGTTGCAAGGGAAATCGCCCAGACTGTTACAAACAGTTGAAAATCCCTCAGCCCCTTGGAGGGAAATAGCCATGGATTTTATAGTGGAATTACCAGAAAGCAATGGGAATACTGTTGTCTGGATGGTCACGGATGTGTTTTCCAAACAGGTGCACTTTATCCCTTGCCAAAAGATTCCCACCGCAAAAGCCTTAGCGAAACTTTTCGTGCAGCATATTTACAGATTGCATGGGGCACCCCAATGCATCATCTCTGATAGGGGAGTGCAATTTACGTCTGCATTTTGGAAGGAATTTTTATCCCTCTTAGGGACCACTCAGGGACTGACATCTAGCCACCTCCCCACCTCACAAAACGAGTGGGTCCACAAACATCATGTCAGAGCCCCGAAGCTATTAAAGAAGTTTCATACAGAGTATCCTAACAAGCCAGACTAACTTTTATACCTTTTTTGTTTTCTTTACAGGTGGATCTCTCTTATTTTTAAGGAGGGCAGGATGTCAGAATCCAATTATATTTCATTTCTAGCTACCTACTCTGAAAAAAAACCCATTTCTTACTCTTTGTGGATACTATGAAAGGGGAGGAGGGAGCAAGGGGGTTTATGACTCTCACTTCCTTCATTTAAACTACAAAGGACTGGATGTGATTCTTATCAAGAGGACTGACCATAACAATATGGCCATCACCTTTCATCTAATCTCTCTGAAGTCTCCCTTTTGCCAGCAGTGAGGGAAAAGGGGTGGAACAATGTAGCACCTGGGATCTGGGAAAAGAGAGGATGAGTGATCATCTCCGGAAGGACGGTGGGGGGGCTGCTTGGGAACACTTAAAACATTGAATGGTAGGGGTTGACTCCTCAGATCCTGTCTAGAACGCCTGCAACCATTTTCTCTTAATAAAGATGCCTGTTGGAAGAGATATTCCAAGAGTTCTGTTTTCTTAAGATGTAAAGTGGGGTGGGTCCTTACACCTTGTCTGAGAGGGAGATTTGGGCTCAATGGAACCATGAAGATTAATACTTTCCAAGGGGGATGGGAAGGATATATTCAATCTAGATATTAACAACTTACTTGACTAATGAAGGATCCTGAAGTACACATATTTATTTGAATACAATGATTTACACTGATAAAATAGTATTATTTCATAAGCTGGACTGTATAGACTATTAAGAAAACTTGGATTCTACTGCCATTATAGTTCTCAGAATATTGACAAAACAAAGTAAAAAAGTTATGTGGGGATTTTTTTGGAAAGCAATGTCATAAGCATAGATGCCTATCTAATGGTGAGCCAATAGAGCAAGTAACATCTTTCCTTACCTAGGGTAGTTTTCTCTGAAAGGTTATTGCTTTCCACATCATCAAAGGAACTCAGTGTGCTATCCTGCTCTCTCTCTCTCTCTCGCTCTCTCTCTCTCTCTCTCTCTCTCTCTCTCTCTCACACACACACACACACACACACACACACGTAACTGTGGAAAGCATGCAGCTGCAGCCAGTCAGTGATGAGGAAGAGGAACTGCCTTCTGATCCATAGGGCAGAGAAAAGGCAGCAGAAGAGAAGGTCAACCAGATTACTTCTGGGGGGGAAAGCCTTGCCCTTCTTGATGGGCTGCACAGCAGAGAGAGGGAAGTGATACTAGGAACAATGTGTTCATTTCCTACTTGTGTGTTTTCTGGTCATTGTGATTCTTGCCTTGCTTTGGATTGACACAGTGCTTTGTGAACCCTCTTATGTTGCAGATTTAATTTTGCCTGGTGGGTTTATTTTGATTAGGAAACTTTCAAGTGCCTTGTGGACTAATTGATCATTGCTCTATGGAATAGCACAGGTCTGCTTGTGGCTGGACTTAATTGGGACAGTTCTGGAATTTTGATGAAGGGAGTTGCGGGAGAATATTAATAAATCCACTAAACCACAGTTACGTGTGTGTGTGTGTGTGTGTGTGTGTGTGTGTGTGTGTGTGAGAGAGAGAGAGAGAGAGAGAGAGAGAGAGAGAGAGAGAGAGCGCAGGATAGCACACTGAGTTCCTTTGATGATGTGGAAAGCAATAACCTTTCAGAGAAAACTACCCTAGGTAAGAATAGTTTGGTAAATTTCAGCATAGAGAGAATTTGTTCCTGATCTTCCTCCGTATTCTCTTAGAAATGTATTAGATTAAAAGAGAGTGTAATTATTTTTTTCAGTGAGTTTGGAACACAGCTGGGCTTCAGAGTTGATAAGTGTCTCAAGGTTATAAGTCTTATCAATTTTCTAGGCCAGGGATAGGCAACCTTGGCTCTTTTATGACTCGTGGACTTCAACTCCCAGAATTCCTGAGCCAGCATGGCTCAGCTTGGAAACCTCTCCCTTTTCCCTCAGCATGGCTGGCTCAGGAATTCTGGGAGTTGAAGTCCACGAGTCATAAAAGAGCCAAGGTTGCCTACCCCTGGTCTAGCCTGTCAGCCAAGTCTCTTTTAAATAATAACAGATTGTAATATCAGGTTTAGCCACAAGATGTCGCCCCTATATTTAAAATTTTCCTATAGGTCCAAAGTTTTTATAATCTTTTCAGTTTTACTTCTTTTTTATAAGTAAAAACCCAGATCTTCAGTAAGAGTAGAAAGTTTTTTAGTCCACAAACTTTAAGAAGTAAAATTTCAATTAGGATCAAGTTATTCTTGCAGTGTTTTTAAACTCCCCTGGATAGTCAGTCGCTGCTGTTTTTAGAGGGAGGGGTAAAATCTCCCTTCCCTCTCCACAGGGGGAAAAGTACTTAAGCAGTTTATGCAGGTAACAAAGGTAGTTAGGATTTAAGAGAGGTAGATCTATGTTCTCTTGTACAAAAGGAGAAGGAGCAAAAAAGATTGCAACCCAAAAAATCTGGAATATCAAAGCAGAGAAAGATGTAGCCAATAGGTTTGGCATACTGAAATGGATGAGATGCTACAAATATACCTTCCAAATTGCCAAGTATTGAAATGCAGATATGCCAAAACATCGTAGGGCTGTATTTACTTAAGCAACATTTCACCAGCAGGACACAAGAGTTAAACATTGACGGTTTAACCACATCCCTTGAAATGAATGTATTATTATTTGTGGAGATCCAGAGATGAAAGCTGTAATGTCAATTACTGGAATGTCAATTCTGGAATGTCAATTCTCTTAGAAAGAGAGAAATCATTTTCTTGGATTGCACATTAGATGAATGATCTGTTTGGATCTATATATGAAAATAACATATTTCCTGTGCAGTCAGAATTCAAAAATTACATAATATACTGTCCCAATTCAATTGATATCAGGATATGCAAGTCTGATTGTGGTAAATTGTAGGGGTGATACAGAAATGATTTACATTCTTCATTCTTAAACTTTCTTATTTTTTTCTTGCATTCTATTTTTATATGTGAACTTAATTAATTTTCTGTATTCTAGATTATGCATTTTGATATGACTTAAAGGCTAATTAACAATAAATTATTATAATATATTCATAGGATTTATTAAAAGGTGATATCATGGACTTGATCTGAACCCCAGTATAACACAGTATTGTTCATTGCTTTTTTTTAGATCCGGATTGAAACTGCTTCAGAAGCTCTGAGTGATAAAAGCAAATTCCCTTTTTTCCACCAGTTGCTCCCCAAACAAGGGATCCAGTACCCGGCAATTGTCCAACTGCTGCTCCATTTCAGATGGACCCTGATTGGTCTCTTTGCTTCAGACACAGAGAAGGGAGAGAATTTCATGAGGACTTTCACTCCTATGCTTGTCAGGAGTGGAATTTGTGTTGTTATGTCACAACAATTCTCAACAACTGGTCATAAAGCAGCCCTCAGGGATGCTGTCTCTAAGTGGAAACAAGTCAATGTCTTTGTCCACTTCATAGAACGTGTTTCCATTTTTGACAGAATTCTTCCTTTCCATTTAATACTTATGCGTTTGCCAGGATCCATCGAAGGGAAAGTGTGCATCATGTCAGTCTTGGGTTATGTGAAAATTGTAAGGCACAGACTTTACAAATATGTTCATAGCATTTGGAGATTTTCTTATCAGGAAAAAAAAGGAAGACAAAAAGATGATGCCTTTGAACCCCAATTTTTTGTGGAACCCCAGTTTCAACACCACTATTTTCACTGTTCACTTTCAAAGCATGACTTTTCTGTCAAAGGCCGAAAAAGATGCACTCAGAAAGCCCCACTGGAGACCCAATGGAAATGGAACAGGAACTGGATCCCAAGTTCTGAACATTATTACAGTTTCGTTAAGACTCTGGCCCACACCTTGAAAGCTGCATACTCCTCCAAAATGAGGAGGAGAAACAAGGAGGTCAAAGAGAGGCTGGGGCCTCTAAGGCTGCAGCCATGGCAGGTATGGGGTCCTGGCAAGGATCCATCAAACTTAGTTTTTAAAAAGCATTCAAAGGAGGTAGGAGGAACCATCTGAACCTCTTTGTGGTAGAAAAGGGCAAGAGTTCTGGACAATTTAATCACTCATGGAATAACGTTCCCAAGAGTGGGCATCATGACAGATACTGTATATCAAAACAATAAGTAATAGTCACTTCTATAATAGCTACCTGCTTAATCAATAAACCCAAAGTCAGAATATCATTTTTATCTCTTTTGATCAGAAAGTTTCCAAGTGGAAACAAAGCTATTCACATTCTTTTCCTTAATCAATTTTATTAACTTTTCCATCTCCCGCAATTCCATCAGTTTCTCCATCCATTCTTCCATTGTGGGAGTTGACGTCTCTTTCCATTTTTGACTGCATACAATTTTCATTGCACTCACCATATATCAGTGATGGTGCCTGTTGTGTTTTCGGTTCGCAAGCAATTGACGAAGACGCATTGTGGAAAACAATAGCTCTTTATTCTCCTTCTCCAACTCCAAGCAAAGAGCAAAAGGCTCGCAGGGTGAGGAACCCAGATAGTGCTAACCAATAGGAACACAGCGCTTTTCGCGCCTTGCGCATGCGCACAAGGCTGGCGCCACTCTGTCTGGCCCCGGGCAGCTTTACAATGCCCGGGACCATTTGCAACCTTTCTGGGCCTGCTGAGTTTCCTCAACAGGCTCAGGACACAACACCCCTCCCCCCTAGATAGAACACACACAATTCCCATTTTCTTTACAATAATAATAAAATAAAAAAATAATACTCCAAACAACACTCTTCTAATAGGGTTAGCTAACCAACCACTCTCTAATGTGGGCTTCGCGTGTCTATCTATTTTTCCAACGTAGGTTCATCTCCATGACCTAGACTTGTAGGATCCCTTGTGTTGACAGGAACCTTACATAATTGCCTAGATGCTTAGGAGGGGCCTTAGCCCGTTGTGACCTATGCAGGGTTAGGGAGGGGGCCTGGCTTGTCAGCTCACCTACATGGCTAGGCAGACCAGGACTTGTAATTAAGGGCACCTGGCCTACCGGCCTGTCTGATGGCCTCACTAGACCAGGACTTTTATGCACATGTTTTGCAGGTGAACCCTGGTGAGGCGTACTGGCGAAATTGCCAGAGCTCTTTCCAGGCTCCTTTAGAGCAGCTGGAATTCCCCAACCTTCTAAATTGACTGAGGATTTCCCAACTACCCTGGATGGCTCCAGGAAACTTGATCCCTCGAGCCCGCGACCAGTCTCGGACGTGACCTGCGTTGCAGGAGTGCCCCAATAGTTCCAGACCCCAGTGGCAGAAGTGCCAGAGTCAGGAGCCACCTCTATGGCAAACTCCTCCTCAGGTGAATCCTATTCGGCGCACTTGCTGAATTGTGAGGATGCCCTTGCTCCACCCCTGGGAAATCCCTAACGTCCTGCGGTAATTCCCAGGAGCAATGGGGCAGTGTCTCAGAATGTTGACCTGAAGTGCAATCTGGTTCCTGGGCCCCCTCCCCCCCGAGAGTGGAGGCAGGGGTGGAAGCATCATGGGACAACCGCCAGCGCAGTTGATCGATGTGACGCCTCAGGACGTGACCATCTCCCAGGGCCACTTCGTATGATAGAGGTCCAGAGATCTTACAGATGACAGCAGGAACCCAGATGTGTCCAGGACCATAGTTCCTAGCCCAGACCGGATCGCCCACCTGAAGTCTCCTAGGTGCCCGTGGTTGTGACACCTGTGAAGCCACCTGGTCAGGGTGCAATCTATCCAACTTAGTAATGAGGCGGCGACCCCAGCGCAGTTCAGCTGGGCTCTTCCCGGTGGCAGTGCATGATGTGGTGCAATGTGCAAGAAGGAAATCTGCTAACCTGTGATGCCAGCTACCGTATGTTAGTCTTTTGAGTGCGTCTTTGGTGGTGCGCACCATTCTCTCTGCTTGCCCGTTGGTGGAAGGGTGAAAGGGAGCTGACATTACATGCTGGATCATGTTGGCCTGAAGAAAAGCCTGGAACTCACAAGATGTAAATTGAGGACCATTGTCAGATACAATCACATCTGGAAGGCCATGGGTAGCAAAGATTCCTCTTAACACCTGGATGGTCCTGGCAGTAGTAGTGGAGGAGACAGGTACAACCTCTAGCCACTTGGAGTGGCTATCCACAAGGATAAGGAAGAATTGCCCCTGAAAGAGCCCAGCATAGTCTAGATGTACCCGTGACCAAGGGGTGTGCGTCTCCTCCCACCTGTGTACTGGGGCCTGAGGCATTTCAGGCCGCGATTGTTGGCACACTTGGCACCCGTGCACCTGAGCTTCGATTGCTTTATCAAGCCCAGGCCACCAAAGATGGCTGCGCGCAAGCGCTTTCATGCGCGCAAGCGCTTTCATGCGCACAATTCCTGGATGTCCCTCATGCAGTGAGGACAAGACCTTAGACCAGTGATGGCGAACCTTTTAGAGACCGAGTGCCCAAACCACAACCCAAAACCCACTTATTTATCACAAAGTGCCAGGGCCGCATCAGCATTGTGGTGCCCTCAGGGGGACATGGGGGTGTGGCCCACTGGGTGGGCATGGCTCCAGTTGTCAAAGCAGAGTGGGTGGGCGTGGCTGGGGTAGGCATGGCCACCACCTTGATGTTGCTCATGGGGGGGACGCCTGTGGGGGTCGGGCAGGGTTGGGGGAGATCCAAGGGGTCTCTGGTGGGTGGGGCGGTTGGCAGGAGGCCCAGCCTAGATGGGGGAGGCATGCAATCCTAGCTGGGACTGGGGGGGCATGGCGCTGATAGGGATCCGGCTTTTCCTGCTTGGGGTGGCCTTCGCCTTGCTGGGTGTGGGCGTGCTCTACCACCTCTACTCGAGCTTGCTAGCTGGCTGCTTCACCTCCTTTGTGCTGGGTGGGGCTGCCGCTCCGGGTAGCAGCGGCCTAATGGACCTGCGCAAGCTGCTAGCAATGGCAGCGCGCGTGCCCACAGAGAAGGCTTTGAGTGCTGCCTCCAGCACGCGTGCCATAGGTTCGCCACCACTGCCTTAGACCTTAGTGAGGTAGGAATAACTACTCTACTCCCCCATAATAGGCACCCATTGAAGGTAGACAGTGTGTTTCTCCTTTGCCAGAAACTTTGAAATGTCGCATCTGGACACGTGTCAGGCCATCCTGACAATACCCATGTCAGCACGCGTGCAAGCATGTGATCAATGGCAGTCTCTGCAGCCACATCCCTTGCATTGAGGGGAGATTCAGGCAACTCTTGAATAGAAAGAATATTAATGGCAGGAACAGGGTCTGGCTCTACCTGTTTCAGAGGTAATCTGCTTAGGCCATCTGCATGGCCCATCTCTTTTCCCAGTTTGTGAACTAAAGTGTAGTCATGTGCTGACAGAAAGATGGACCATCTCAGCATACGAGGAGAAATGATATGAGGTGTCTGTTTGTTGGTTGTAAACAACCCCAGTAGAGGCTTGTGGTCTGTATAGACCGTGAAGTGGCGGCCATATAAGAAATCATGGAATTTCTTAATGCCAGCCATTATTGCCAAGGCTTCTCTGTCAATCTGAGCGTAATTCCGCTCTGCAGATGACAGAGTCCTTGAATAATAGGCCACAGGGACCTGTGTCCCATCAGCCTTCAGATGACTAAATACTGCTCCCACTCCATAAGGAGATGCATCGCATGCGATGCAAACAGGCAGTTGCTCATTGAAATGCGCTAAAACAGCATTGGAAGTGATCAAGGCCTTAACCTCATTGAAACTCCTGTCATGGACTTTAGTCCACTGCCATGGAGCCTGCTTGTCTAAGAGCCTATGTAACAGATCTGCCACAGCAGCCTTGTGTGGGAGGAATGCATGGTAAAAATTCAGGAGTCCCAAGAATGCTTGTAACTCACTCTTGGACTTTGGACTTGGGGCCTGCTGAATAGCTTGCAATTTGTCTTCAGCAGGGTGTATGCCTTGGGCATCAATCCTGAAACCCAAGAAGTCAGTTGAAGTGACTCCCATCTTACATTTATCCTGCTTTAACTTAAGGCCTGCTTTGCGAAAACGAAGCAAGACAGCCCTTAATCTCTCTGCTAGATTTTGAGATGACTCCCCAGCAATGAGGATGTCATCAAAATAGGGGCAGACCCCAGGAATACCTCGAAGTGTGCTCTCCATTACATTTACCCCAAATTGCAATCTCTTGACCTTGAAGGCCCCCTTGTGAGTTACAATAGTCTGGGCCTCTGCAGCTGCCTCATCAACAGGTAGCTGTTGATAGGCCTGTGCCAGGTCAAGTTTCGCAAAGATGCGCCCCCCCTTGAGGGAGGCCAGAATGTGGCTTACAACAGGAACTGGATAAGCATGCTGTTGCAACGCCTTATTCAGTGTACATTTGTAATCAGCACATATACGTATTTTCCCTTTAGCCTTTAGAGGCGTTACTATGGGGGTTTCCCATGGACTAGAATCCACAGGTTCTAAGATGCCCTGCTGGAGCAATTTGTCCAGCTCAGCATCTATTTTACCTTTGAGGGCAAAAGGCTTAACCCTGATGGGCGTGATAGTTGGGAGGCCCCTTGTAGGATCCAAGCTCTGAACTAAACACATCTGCAAACTCTTGCAAATGGTTTGCTTGCCGTTTGCAAAGGGTGCAGCCCAGTTACCTGGATTCCCAGAGCCTCGAACCAATCGAGTCCAATAAGACTTGTACGTTCACCCCCAACTACCATCACATCTAGGAGACCTTCAAAATCCTTATGCTGCATATTAAGGGTGGCCTCCCCCTTAACACACACCACAGAATTCTGAAAATCTGTAAGTATTAGATTCGATGGCCTGAGTCTAACTCGAAGGCCGCTACTACTACAAATCCTTTTGAATGTGTTAATTGAAATAATGGAGAGAGCGGACCCAGTGTCCAACTCCATTAATAAGGGAACCCCTTGTAACCTTACGTTAATGGAAAGTTTCTTCTTAAGGGGCTTGTGTGTCCCTGTCCTTAGAATGCTCCTGCGCGATGCGCAGAAACCCACCCTGTGTTGGCTGGGGACCCTGGTACCTTTCTGAAGCAATTCTTCCCGAGGTTGGACCTTCTGGCGACCCAAACAGACAGATGCGATGTGGCCTTGCCTGCCACATGCCCTTCAAATGGTGGAGCGGAACCTGCAATCAGCTCGCTTGTGGTGTCCTCTGCACCCGAAGCATTGAAGAGCTGCTGGGGCCTTGTCTGGACGTCCCTTCTGCCTCCTCTCAGCTGGCTGCTGAAGTCTGTCCACCTCCTCTTCAGGATCCGCTTCTGACCCTTCTCGAGCGTCCTCTTGATAGACGGTTGCCGTGTCTGGAGGGTTCCTGGCGAGCCGCAAGGCCTTCACAGCCCTGCCAGCTGCTTCCTCAGCTGCCACCTCTCGTAAGGCATCTTGGAAGGAAACATATTCTTTTGCAAAAATCTTCTGTTGTAAGTCTCTGCTCCTTAAGCCGCAAACGAAGCGATCTCGCAGCCTCTCTTCCAGATCCTTGAACTCGCAAGGCCTGGCCGCTTGCCTTAAGGCAGCAATAAAGTCCGCAGCAGATTCACCCGGCCTCTGGTCTCTCTGCTCGAACGCGTGCCTCCAAGTGATGATGGATAACCTCGGCTGGAAGTATTCCTTCAGCATCTTTTTCAGATCAGCATACGTGACTGACTCGAGAGGTGCAGGGGCCACCAGATTTTCTGCAATGTCAAAAGCTTCTTGTCCGCAGGCACACAAAAGAGTTGCTGCCTTTAGGCCATCTTCTCTTATCTGATTTACTCTAAAGTAATTCTCCATCCGTGCTACGTAGGAATTCCATCTCTCTGAGTGGGAGACATCGAAATCAGTTAAGTGGCCAATCTTCGACATCGTAAAGTTCACGATCTTCACCAATCGCTTCCTCTACAAGCTGATGTTTGGGAAAGGGTCCTGTAGCCAAGCTCACTCCACAGCGACGCTGTACTGGCGGAATGGGACGCTGATGCAGATGCTGTCTTCCCACGTCAGGACTTCCTGGGTAAGTCCTTCTTCATTTCTTAAGCTTGCAAAGG
Organism: Protobothrops mucrosquamatus; assembly: GCF_001527695.2. NCBI lineage: Eukaryota > Metazoa > Chordata > Lepidosauria > Squamata > Viperidae > Protobothrops > Protobothrops mucrosquamatus. Next base: position 90,126 of record NW_015387189.1, on the reverse strand, counting down.
ATCCCATCCTCGTTGCCAGTGTTGTGTTTTCGGTTCGCAAGCAATTGACGAAGACACATTGTGGAAAACAATAGCTCTTTATTCTCCTTCTCCAACTCCAAGCAAAGAGCAAAAGGCTCGCAGGCCTTTTATAGGGTGAGGAACCCAGATAGTGCTAACCAATAGGAACACAGCGCTTTTTGTGCCTTGCGCATGTGCCCAAGGCTGACGCCGCTCTGTCTGGTCCCGGGCAGCTTTTACAATGCCTGGGACCATTTGCAACCTTTCTGGGCCTGCTGAGTTTCCTCAACAGGCCCAGGACACAACAGTGCCCAAACACCGGCCCTGCCCCACCCCCAACCCACCCTTGCTCTGCCCCTGCTCCTCCTGCCCTGCCCCCAGCCTGCCCCCGCCCCACCTGCCCACAGGGCCATCCACCACCTCCATGGCCTGCTGCAGTTCGCCCAGGCAGCCCAGCAGTGCCATGACAGCCATGCCCTCCGCCCGCGCCCCATAGCATCAACTATGTGTGACGGGGCATGAGGGCGGGGTCTTGTCCTTGGCTGCGCTGCTCTGCACGGGCTGTGCTTGGGGGCGACTCTCCTCCAGGGGGCTGCTGGTGAGGAGGGGACTGCGGGGGGAGGCAGGGCTGGGGCAACGTGCATGCCCACAGGGAGGGCTCTAAGTGCCACTTCTGCCACATGTGCCAAAGGTTTGCCACCACTGCCATATATGATAATAAAATTCCATTTTTTCCAATTCCCTATCCAATACTCCAAAATGAAAGAATTCTGGATTCCATTGTATAGTTTTTTTAAAGAAACTTTTGGATTGAAATATAAATCTGGTCCCCATATTTCTTTGCCTCCTGGTCCGAGGGGCCTTCCTTTCCAGGATTGTTCTCACCTTGCCCGGATCCATCTGCACCCCATTCTTGGAGATGCGGTACCCAGGTAGTCTAGGCTGATCTGTTGGAAGTCACATTTAGATAGCTTCACATATAACTGGGCTTTGCACAACTTCTCAGGTACTGCTCTCATTAGTTTTATGTGCTTTTCCATGGTCTCGGTATAAATTAGAATGTCATCTAGGTATACCAGCACTTCTTTGTACAGGACCTCATTTATTAATTGCATGAATACTGCCTATTACTCACTCAGTAATAGACTTCCCTCAAGTTCAGCTTAGTAAAGATCTTCCCTTGGCTAGGTACCCCAGCATCTCCCTCATGAGCAGGAGGGGATATATATTCTTCATGCAGATACAATACAGTCCCCCTGTAATCCACACATAATCAAAGAGACCTGTCTTTCTTCTCTTTGAAAAAGCACTGTCCAGTTGGCGAATCCAGAAAAAAAAATCCTGGGACATTATTTTACCAAGAATATAAACTTTACTGAATAAACTATATTGGCACAGAAGAAGGGAAGACCAGCACTAACTTTTCAGGCTGAAAGAAGAGTTGGTGGGGGATTTCTACTTTCAGACTTACAATATTCTATATTATTCATTAGAGTAAAGTAAAATTAGCTCTTCTGATCATGTCTGTTTACCTAAGAGTAGCCTGGGAAAATCCATGCTTATTAGTATTCACTAGTTTCAAGGAGTTTATGAATAATCTCTATTGGTTTGTTTAATAATAATAATAATAACTTTATTATAGTCATAGACCACCAATAGACGTCACTTTTTACAATATATTAAAAAAATAGTACTAACATTAATAGTAAATAATAACATCCCTGTTAAGAAAATACATTGTTCTTAAAATGTTAGGATCACTCCCTAGTTTATATGAGTGAGAAGCCGATAAGTATGTGAGTAAATATAATGTTCCAAAAATTATTAAGAGATATCTCCAAAAACTTGGCACAAGTTGACGACTATAAATCTGTAACCAATTTTTTTCTTGTGGACATTGCAGCAACACAGTATTTTGCCACTGCATGCATGATAGAAGGGTTTGAGTCCTGGAGGAGAAAGCCTACATAAAAATTGTCTGCCCTCCCTGGCAATCTCTCTAATAAGGGGAGAATATATGCCAGTGGTGGCGAACCTATGGCACGTATGCCAGAGGCGGCACTCGGAGCCCTTTCTGTGGGCACACATGCCATGCCCCGGAGATGGCAACCATCCTCTTCAACCAGCCGCCCGCTAACTCGCCGAGGTCCCACGTGGCCGGATGCATCCCAGCACCCATGCACTCGCTGGCCTTTGTGTGCGGGGGCCGATGGTGTCAGGCAGCCGCCGCCCCAGCCCCTGCCTCACCTTGCCCTGTGACATGGCAGCCCTGCCTCACCTCACCCTGCAGAACCAACCTCCTGCCCACCGCCCCACCCGCCAGAGACCCCTGGATCTCCCCCAACACTGCCCGGCCCCCACAGGCGTCCCTCCCCAGGAGCAACATCGAGCTGGCCACGCTCACCCTGGTCACGCCCACTCATCTGCCATGACCACTGTAGTCACGCCCACCTGGTGGGCCACACCCACCCGGCGGCCATGCTCACCCGGCACCCGCCAATACATAAGTGGGTTTTGGGTTGAAGTTTGGACACTCGGTCTCTAAAAGGTTCGCCATCACTGATATATGCTGTCCTATAAACTTGGTATAGCTCACAGTACAATAAAAGTTTTGGGAAGGTCAGATCATTCAGATACAGTATCTTGCTGATTCCCACACACCCTGTTTGATTCTATCCTTACTGTGGCGAGGCAACCTATTTAGTTCTTCTTGGAACTCCATGTCCTTCATTCTATTGGATAGTACTTGCTTTGCTTGGTCAAAGCCTAGGCACATTAAGAATACAGAAGAGAGCCCATAAGAGCCCAGTTTATGATCTATCGCCTGCTTCCAGGGGGAAGGAAAGTTGTCAGTCAGCACTAACGGGGACAGTCCCTCTGGAAAGAAATGCATTTGAAGCCAGTGAATGGATCATCATCTTCCAGGCTCTTACCTGGATTTGGAGCATGCCTGTCTCAATTCTTAATTGGGCATTTGGGTGCAGCTAAGATAGCTCGCAGGAATTTGGTTTGTATGGTTTCCAGCAAATTTTTCTTTGCAAGGATTCCTGTTTATGCCCCATATAGAATTTACACCAAAGTTTTGGTCTCAAAAAGTTTTAAGGCAGCAGGTACTAATTGACCTCCGCCTGTGTAAAAGTAATGTTTAATTGCATTTGAGGACCTATTGGCTGCTTGCAATGTATGATCCAGGTGTGCCTTCCATGTCCCTTGTGAGTGGAAAACCACCCCAAGGTATCTAAATGTTCTAACCTGTTCCAAACTATGTCCTTCTATTTTCCAGGAGTATTGGCTGGGTCTTTTAGCAAAAACTAAAATGTTTTGATTTATCAAAGTTAAGGACCAACTTGTTCTGTCTGCAGTAGCCAAGTGTTGCCCTAATTGCTCTCTTCAGTCCTACAGGAGTTTGCGAAATAATAACCGCATTGTTGGCATATAGAAGAATCGGGAGTTTGAAATGTGCTAGGTTGGGTGGATGCAGATCAGGGTTCTGTAAGAAATCGATCAGGGGTTGATATAGAAGTTAAAAAGGGAAGTTAAAACCCCGCCATACCCCTTTTTGTACCCTTACTGAGCCAGTTAAAGTCCCTTGAGGATTACACCTCACTTTCGAGGTGGAATTGGCATACAATTTTTGTATGAGGAAAAGGAGGTGTTTATCGATAGTAGTGCATTTTAATTTCTCCCATAGGGTGTTACTAGATATTGAATCGAAGGCCTGCTTAAAATCAAGGAAGGCCACAAAAAGAGAGGATTTTTTTTATATGTGTATTTTTGTATTAGATGGTGAAGTACCAAGATATGGTCCACCGTTGATCTTCCTTCTCTAAAACCGTTGATCTTCCTTCTCTACCCCCCCTGAAATTAGCCAATCTTGAAGTTTATAGTTTAGGTGTTTGGCATACAGTTTACTAATAACACTGAGAAGACTAATGGGTCTATAATTGCCTGGGTCATTTCTACTACCTTTTTAATAGATTGGTATGATAATTGCTAATCCCCAATCTCTTGGCATATGGCCCGTTCTATCTATAAATATAAATAGAGATGCTAAAAGTGGAGCCCACCAACTGGGATGATTTTTTATTATTTCTGGCAGGACATTGTCAGCACCAGGTGCCTTATTAGCCTTGAAGGCTCCAATCAACCGGGATATCTCGCCTGGTGTAACAGGGGGCCAGTAAGGGGTTTGGTCCAAACTAATTTGGCTCTCCTTAGTTACATAGTTGGTGTTAAGTCCGGAGAATAATGGCGCTTGAGACGAAGCATTTCTAACAAGTCTTTATTCTCTGCTTTCCTCTTACGAACAACCCGAGCAGAAGCATGCAGGCTTCTATTTATACCTGCAGATCCCCGGGCAACTCAACCAATCGCAATGCAGTCTTTTCCCGCCTTGCGCATGTGCGCAAGGCCGGCGCCACTCAGTCTGGTCCCGGGCAGCTCTTGCAATTGCCCGGGACTCTTGCAACGTCCCGAGCCTGCCTTTGCAGGCTCAGGACACAACACCCCTTCCCCCTAGATGAAATGATGCTGCGCCCGCATGGACGCCACCCTTGTGATGGTTATATAATTAACAGTTGAGTTCATATCACACAGTGTCACACGGTGTGGGGCTGTATTCGTACATAGACCCTGTGGCCCCAAACTTGTTCCCTTAGAGTCCACCGGCCTGGACCCCTAGTTCAATCAAGCTATTCACCTGCTCACCTTACGTAATCGGCTAGGTATTTGGGAGGGCCTTTTTCCCTTTGCGACCTTCTCGGACTTGGGGAACTTGTATTGTTTTCCCCGTTGCTTCTCGCACTAGGTGAAATGCCTTGTGGCTGACAGGTGACTCCTGTTTGACTTTTCTGTCCCTCACCTGGGATCGCGCAGTCAGGACCTTGTTGATCGCTAAACCTGGTTGACCTACCCACCATGGAGTTGTCTAACCCCTCTGCACTCAGTTCCGTGTTTCCTGACGGAGTGTGGGTGTCTTGGCTTCTTTCTGTAGTGAAAGGGTCTAGGGATGCCTCCCTGTTAGCCCGGATGCGTGAGGACATCCTCCTATGAGCCATGTCAGCACGGGCCGTGTTTCCCCTTTGTTTTGCCTGCTCTCTTGCATGTTGTGAGTTGTGAGTATGCTCCCAGGTATTCTCCGTGTCTGGAGTATTGTTTGTTATGGGTGGATAGTTAGTATACCTCCAGTGGGACTCCCAGGCTGGAGTGTGTGTGGGGGTGTCTGTGTATCCCCTTTCCCAAGAACTGTTACCTGAAACACCTGTGGAATTTGGGTGTTGAGTACCCGATTCGTTTTCCACACTCATTGTTGGCTGTTGACTTTGATTCTCAGAATGCATTTCCCAATCCCCCCCAGAGGAGACTGAGGAGGACCCCCAGGCAAGTCCCGCCTCACACGTAGTTGATCAATGTGGCGGCGAAGAACGCGGCCGTCTGCCAGGGACACCTCGTAGGACAGAGGCCCCGAGACCTTGCAGACCACCGCCGGGACCCAGAGGTGGCCAGGCCCGTAATTCCTGGCCCAGACAGGGTCACCTTCACGCAGGACCCGTGGAGGGTGTGGCTGAGACACCTGTGCAGCTACACGTTCTGGATGCAGCCTGTCCAATTTAGTCACGAGCCGACGACCCCAACGGAGTTCGGCCGGGCACTTACCCGTGGCAGTGCACGGAGTAGTACGATGTGCCAGAAGAAAGTCAGCCAACCTGTGATGCCAATTGCCGTAAGTCAGCTTCTTGAGGGCGTCCTTGGCGACGCGGACCATCCGTTCAGCCAGACCGTTGGTGGAAGGATGGAAGGGAGCCGAAGCAGCGTGTCGGATCATGTTGGTCCGTAGAAATCCCTGAAACTCAGTAGAAGTAAATTGAGGACCGTTATCCGACACCAGAACATCTGGCAACCCATGTGCAGCAAAAATGTTTCTCAACACTTGAATAGTCTTGGCAGCTGTGGTAGAAGACACAGGCACAACCTCCAGCCACTTGGAATGGCTGTCAACAGCAACCAGGAAGAATTGACCCTGAAAGGGCCCAGCGTAATCTACATGTATTCTAGACCATGGAGTGTGTGTTTCCTCCCACCTGTGCACAGGGGCCTGGGGCATTTCCAGCCTGGATTGCTGGCAGGCATGACACCCATGAACTTGAGCCTCGATAGCTCGGTCAATGCCAGGCCACCACAGATGGCTGCGCGCAAGCGCCTTCATCCTCACAATTCCAGGGTGACCCTCATGTAATGAGATCAAAATTCTAGCCCTCAAGGAGGCCGGGATCACAACTCTTGAATCCCAGAGGAGGCAGCCATTGAAAGTGGACAACTCGTGCCTCTTGACCCAAAAACGTTGGAAGTCCTCCGCAGGGCACCTGTCAGGCCACCCAGATAGGACCCATGACAGTACGCGTTTGAGCGTGTGGTCAGTGGCAGTTTCAGCAGCCACATCCCTAGCATTGAGGGGACATTCAGGCAACTCCTGAATAGACAATACGTGTACAGCAGGAGCGGGATCAGGCTCTACAGTAGGTAGTGGCAGCCTACTTAAAGCATCTGCATGACCCATTTCCTTACCAGGCTTATGGACCAGTGAATAGTCATAAGCTGAGAGGAAGATGGACCAACGCAGCATACGAGGGGATAGGATTTGAGGAGTCTGTTTGGAGGTAGTGAAGAGCCCCAGTAAAGGCTTGTGGTCAGTAAAGACCGTAAAGTGGCGGCCATAAAGAAAATCATGGAACTTTTTAATTCCAGCCACGAGGGCCAAAGCCTCCCTGTCAATTTGAGCATAGTTGCGCTCAGCAGCAGATAAGGTCCTAGAGTAGTAAGCCACAGGGACCTGAGTCCCATCAGCCATCAAATGGCTCAGAACAGCACCCACACCGTAGGGGGATGCATCACAAGCCAGGCACACTGGCAACTGCTCATTAAAATGAGCCAACACCACATTGGAAGTAAGCAAGGCTTTAACCTCATTGAAACTGGCCTCATGGACTTTGGTCCAGCGCCAACAAGCATTCTTGTCAAGAAGTCTGTGCAAGGGTTCCGCAATAGCAGCTTTATGAGGTAGAAAAGCATGATAAAAGTTCAGTAAACCCAAAAAGGCTTGCAATTCGCCCTTAGACTTGGGGCTTGGAGCCTTCTGAATAGCTTTGAGCTTAGCATCAGACGGGTGAATACCCTGCGCAACTATCCTGAACCCTAGGAACTCAGTGGAATGCACACCAATCTTACATTTGTCCTGTTTTAGTTTAAGGCCTGCTCTCCGGAAACGAAGCAAAACAGTCCTTAACCGCTCAGCCAGCACTTGTGGAGAGTCTCCTGCGATGAGAACATCATCAAAATAAGGACACACACCAGGAATACCCCTCAGGGTGTTTTCCATTACACTCTGAAAAATGCCAGGAGCGACATTCACCCCAAACTGTAACCTCTTCACCCTAAAAGCTCCACGGTGGGTGACAATAGTTTGGGCCTCAGCTGCAGCATCATCAACAGGCAGCTGTTGATATGCCTAAGCCAGATCAAGCTTAGCAAAAAATTTTCCCTCCTTGAGAGAAGCCAGAATGTGGCTCACTACAGGCACAGGATAAGCATGTTGCTGTAGGGCCTTGTTTAGTGTGCACTTGTAGTCAGCACAAATCCGGATGTCCCCGTTTGCCTTTAAAGGCGTTACAATGGGGGTTTCCCACGGGCTGGAATCTACAGGCTCTAGANTCTGCAAGGGTCTGTGTTTGCAATTTATTTAGCCCTGTTACCTGAATTCCCAAGGCTTCAAACCAATCGAGTCCGATGAGACTCGTTCGCTCACCCCCCACAACCAACACGTCTAGGGGACCTGCAAAATTCTTGTACTGTACCTTAAGGGTGGCCTCCCCCTTAACGCACACTTGAGAATTTTGGAAATCCGTAAGGATCACATTAGAGGGCCTTAACGAAACTCTATGGCCACTGCTGCTGCAGATTTTGTGAAATGTGTTGAGGGAAATTATGGATAGGGCGGACCCCGTGTCATGTTCCATCGACAATGGAACACCCTGCAATTTCACTTTAAGTATTAGTTTCTTTTTAAGGGGTTTGTGTGTGCCTATTCTTAAAATGTTCCGGCGTGTTGCACAGAACCCCACCCTGTTTTGACTGGGCACCCTGGTACCTTTCAGATTCAATTCTTCCCTTGGTTGTACCTTCTGTCGACCAAGGCAGACCGCAGCGATGTGGCCTTTCTTCCCGCACGCTCGGCAAATGGCCGAACGGAACCGACATTCTGCACGCTTGTGGCGTCCACCACATCCGAGGCAACGAAGCTCAGCTGGGCCCTTGTCCTGACGATCTTTGGACCTTCTCCCAGCTGCTTGGTAAAGCTTGTCCACCTCTTCTTCAGGATCTTCTTCCGAGTCCTCGCGCACGTCTTCCTTGTGAATAGTGGCGGTCTCTGGAACGTTTCGCTTAGGCCGCATGTTCTTGACCGCCCCACCAGCAGCTTCTTCAGCCGAAACCTCTCGCAGAGCATCCTGGAAGGAAACATCTTCCCTGGCGAACAGCCTCTGCTGCAAGTCTGTGTTCCTCAGGCCGCACACAAAATGATCGCGCAGTCTTTCCTCTAAGTCCTTGAAGTTGCACGGTTTAGCTGCTCTTCTCAAGGCCGCAACGTATTCTTTTGCTGATTCTCCGACTTGCTGATCTCTCTGTTGAAATGTGTGCCTCCAAGCCATGACAGATTGCTTGGGCTGGAAGTGCTCCTTTAAAACTTTCTTCAGGTCGGAGTATGATACCATTTCCAGCGAGTCCGGGGCGATTAAGCTCTCGGCGATCTCAAAGGCGTCTTGCCCACAAACGCACAACAATGTGGCAGCCTTTAAGCCTTCCTCCCGAATCTGGTTTATGCGGAAATACGTCTCGACTTTTGCAACGTAAGATTCCCACCTCTCGGGGTGAGAGACGTCGAATTCCGCTAAACGCCCAATTTTCGCCATGATCGAGGATCAGGGTCTCTTATTACAGCCGCACGCACCCTCCAGCAATTTTGTACTGGCAGGATAACGCTGACTTCCACGCCGTTTCTCTTCCGGACTTCTTTGGGTGAGTCTTCAAGCTTCCTTAGCTGTAAAGACTGAATCCCACCTTCGTCGCCAGTGTTAAGTCCGGAGAATAATGGCGCTTGAGACGAAGCATTTCTAACAAGTCTTTATTCTCTGCTTTCCTCTTACGAACAACCCGAGCAGAAGCACGCAGGCTTCTATTTATACCTGCAGATCCCCGGGCAACTCAACCAATCGCAATGCAGTCTTTTCCCGCCTTGCGCATGTGCGCAAGGCCGGCGCCACTCAGTCTGGTCCCGGGCAGCTCTTGCAATTGCCCGGGACTCTTGCAACATCCCGAGCCTGCCTTTGCAGGCTCAGGACACAACAGTTGGGGTCTGCATATAGCTCTCTAAAATATTCTTCCCAGGCATGAACCTGATTAGTTAGAGGTAGGGGGGATTTCCCCAATCCTCTGGTAATGTGCCAAAAAAGGGATGCATTTTTTGTCCTGACTGATGCAATTAGTCTATGCCAATACTCCTTCAGAGCCACACTTTTCTTTTCTTTCAGAAGAGTCTTATATTGTGCCTTCAACTGCTTTAAGCAGTGAGTGTGATCCTCAGAAGGGGCATTTTTACTTTTTCTGTATTCCTTGTTATATGTTTTTTTTTTAGTTGCACGCAATCCCTGTCAAACCATTTTTTATTCTTGAAAACCGGCTTTTTGGGGTGAGCTAGTATTCTGTTAGTGAGAACCGATTTCAAATTTAAAATTAAAGTTTCAAACCCCTCTTAGTATGATCCTTCAAACTTATTCCTTAATAGAGATGTATGTAATTCTATGGTTTCTGGGGCTAACATCCATTCAGTAACTTCCTTTGCATTTTTCTCTGTCCATTTAATTTTTATCTGGGTATTTTGGTTCTCTATCCTGGGTAGATAGGTTGAGCTAGCCCTTAGCAGTTTCTGGTGTAATGTAAAAGTAAGGATTAGTGGATCATGATCGCTTTCCAGTCGCAAATCTACCTCCATCTTCTGCAAGAACTTCAGGAGGTCGTATGATATTATTCAGTAATCAACTGTGGATGTTCTTCCTGCTGCCCGATACGTATAATCTGCTGGGTAGTCATCCCATTGTTAAGGATACAAAGGTCCAAGCGTACAGTCATCTGTCTTACACACAGACCTGCCTGATTTGCCTTGAAGTCTTTAAATTGTCTGGAATGCAGGGGTTCTCCTGGTACATTCTCATCATAATGGATCTTAAATTGATTAAATAATGTTTGATCGTTTGGGCCCATCATAGCGTTTAAGCCCCCCCCCCCCAATAATTATTGCTACTGTAGGGTATTTGTCTAAGCAGCCCAGGATAAAATCTTCTATAGCATCCCAGATCTTATTGATCAGATTATTCTTGTTGAGTGGAGGAATGTAGATATTAAAAAGCAAAATCTCCAACTTTAAATAAGAGTAAGGTAGTCACAACCCATGGCTGAAGAGGTGGCAGCGATATACATTTATAATGCAAAGATGTATTCACTAATGTCACAGTGCCCCTTTTAGCTCTCCCACCCACCTTTACTTGGGACTACTGGGATGGAGTTACCCCAATAACCATCTAACTGTATCTCTGTAGAGGCCCAGGTTTCCTGTAAAAAAAAAGAATGTCAAATTGTGATATATAGTCAAAAAAATGTTGATCTTTATTCCAGATTATAATGGAGAGGGGATCATCTTTTGCAGCTCATCAGGAGATTTGATTTATACAAAGGGAAGTTATAGGGTTGTTGCAATGGCTTGAGGTGTCATCACGCACGAAATTGGCCTTCTCTAAAAGGAGGGGAGCCCCATCAAAATTGTGTGTAGACACCTGGGAATTTTGTTCGAGGTAAGAAGATTTAGCACCAGGTAACAAGGCTTGCCTCTAGGTGTAGAGCAGGGGGTTATTAGGTCATGCTCCATTCGGCTTTGAGATGATGACACTGATGTGAGTCCTCTCTCGATGTCTTGATGTGGTGCAGAAGGTATCATCGGAAAATCACATAAGGATGCTAGCATCTCCGTCTCTATTGGGACCTCTACTGGCCCCTGTGTATCTTGGCTTTTGCTTTCCATGAACTCATATTCTTGCAAATTCTTGCCCCCTGGGGGAGAACTAAGAGGCTCAATTATAGGGGAAAATAAATCAATAAGCGGTTCAGCCGTATCGATTGTGACCAATAAGGATTTCTTTAGGTTTTCTAACTTGAATAGTATATAATAACAATAACAATAACAATAACAATAACAATAACAATAACAACAACAACAACAACAACAACAACAACAACAACAATAATAATAATAATAATAATAATAATAATAATAATAATAATAATAATAATAATAATAATAATAATAATAATAAAGTTGGAAGGGACCTTGGAGGTCATCGAGTCCAAACCACCTGCTCAGGCAGGAAACCCTATACCATTTCGGACAAATGGCTGTCCAGTCTCTTCTTAAAAAACTTTCAGTGTTGGAGCATTCACCGCGTCTGGAGACAGGTTGTTCCACTGGTTAATTTTTCTAACTGTCAGGAAGTTTCTCCTTAGTTCTAGGTTGCTTCTCTCCTTGATCAGTTTCCATCCGTTGCTTCTTGTTCTGCCTTCAGGCACCTTGGAGAATAGGTTGACTCCCTCTTCTTTGTGGCAGCCCCTGAGATACTGGAACACTGCTATCATGTCACCCCAGTCCTTCTCTTCATTAAACAAGACACACCCAATTCCAGCAACTGTTCCTTATATTATATTATCTTGTTCATTCCTTGGGGGAGCACCAAATGCATTAATAAGACCAGTTTCTGTGCTATTAAGAACATCTTCACCGAACAGGGCTGGCTTACTCCCCATTTCTCCCTCTCCCTTTCCCAAGGTTGAGAATGCGCAAGAGACAGCAACCTTGGGAGCTCGCATGTTAACAATTAAGGGTTTAAGCCTTTCCTCGCAGAAAACTCTGATGGGAGAGATTTGAAAGGAGGCTAGACGTGCCTTCATCTTAAATATCATCAGCGATATGGTGGGCTGCTTAAAGGACAGAAATATCTGCTCCCAATTTGTGGCCTCAGGGAGCCCCTCCACAGTATGTAGATCAATCTGCCCCCAGTGACAGTGAAGAAGCTGGCTTAGGGAATTTAGTATAGCACTCTTGGTATTCCAACGACCATGATTAAGCCTATTCATGTGGATTCTCAGCGCAACCTGATGTGTTTGTAGTGAGCGATGTGATTGATGTGATTGGTGTAATTGTAGGTGAGATGCTTTATTTTCTTCCCATGAAACTTCTCTATTAATACCTCCTCCTCTTGTTGCCTTAGCTGGAGAAGGACTGTTTTTCTGAGTGGGCTGCCACTTTTTAGCAGGCTCTTTATCTGTTTCCCAGGGTGTGTGCTCATTTTCCTCTTTTTCCTCTTCCTTCTCCTGAGTATTGGATTTACCCAAGTCTGCTGTAAGGACTTCAGTGGGGGTGCCTGTAGCCCAATGTTGTGCTTGGAGAAGAACAGCTATATCTTTTTTCAGTTGAATGGTTATTAGTTGTTCAAATATTGAAACTACCATTTGCGCTGTGAGAAGACATTGCTTTGCCATAAACTCTGTTGTATTCTCCCACGGTAAGCTCTCCCTACTCTGAATTAGATTGTTGTTAACCTTTTTAGTCTTTATCTTAGTCTCCATGCCTGCTATAGCTGGCTGTCATTTTGCTCCCCTCCCCCTAGATCGGGAAAGTCCAGTATCTGCTGTTTTGTCAATTCTCTTTGCAAGTCCCGTTCTAATCTCTCTGGATTGTTGGAAATGAAGGGGGGTTAGTTTTACTTACAAATCTCTTGCCAGCAAAGTGCTCCTCAATTTTTGGTTATTTTGCATTCTTCACTGGTGGGAGAGATCCTGGGCTGGTGCCATGGCATTTCTTTCTTTTCCCCATGCCTCCATCACCCCCTCGGTCAGATGAGATCCTGGATCTGCAGCTCAGGCACATCGTCAACCAATGTAGTGGTGAAAGTCTAATGCCGGGAAACGGTCTCAGAACTGAGATAAATTCCTGTTCTCTATTGGTTTGTTTTTTTCTATTGTTTTTCGACTGCTCTAGGAAGTTCCATATAATTGACAATTTTTGTCAGTTATGTTTTATTAACATATGACTGACAAATTTTCCTGAATCTTTGTTTTTAATTTTGAAGATAGTGGGAACTCATGTTCTCCCAACTAAGAATGATGGCAAATTAGACAACTGTAGAAGAAAGATTCAAATGTGAAAACACCATGTGGGATGTCTTCTTTTAAAATTTCTGGACTTTCCATTTTAGTTTCATCCCTTTCTGTCAAAGGAGGAGTTTTGCAATTTTTCTCAGGAGACACTCTTCTTGAATGAAAATGGAGATGTAGCAGCAGATCTGAATATCATGAGCTTGGTGGTTTTCCCCAAGGAAGATCCCATTGAAGAGCGACTGGGGAGTTTTGAAAGAGAGAGACTTACTGTCAACCAAGATGCTCTTTTACAGCTAAAGTTGCTCAACAAGGTGGGTGAAACATTGATGCCTTTTCTGTTTTCCAAAGGTTTAGGAACCATTGCAAGTGGGCTAAGCCTAGTCACTGTAATGGATGACATTCACTGAGAATTGAATGTGGGGAATTTTTTAGACTGTTTGGGAGGCTTCAGTAGAAAATGTCCTTCAGAAGCTATAATATGGAACTGTGTTCTAAGATGATTCAGATAATCTGGGATCCGGGGTGACAATTTAGGACGTAGATGATGGTCTTTTGGGGTCCCCTCTGTATCTATTATAAATGTGGTGAGAGAAGCTATCAAGTGCTGGGGATTGTGGTGCTGATGGTCTCCGGTTTACTTGTTCCTTGTTCTCAAATAGAAGAAGGCAATTCTGTTGACCAGTGCCTGAGTTCAGGTATGAACTGGTTCCAATGAAATTTATTCCAGATTGGCTGGAGGTCCTGTGGGTCCTAGTGGGAAATAAGCTTTAGAATTAGAATTCAGCTTCTCCAAATTTATATGCTGCTTGTCTCCTGTTCAGATGAATTTGAGCAGTTTTCAACAGTGTATTCTTTGTATAATTTCTCATTTTGTATAATGCCCAGAAAAAGTATTGAAACATTTCTTTGATCCAAAGAAAAGCCCTTCCTGATATCAAATGTAATGAGGAACAATTTGAAAGAAACACTAGCTATATTTGGCCTTTGGCTTTTAAGAGGGTTCTTCATCTGAAAATTCTTGGAATACAATTGTTTATCTTAACTGTTAGCTACCCTCAGTCTCTCTGGGAAAAAAGGAGTCTCCATATTTATCTGTTGATACATTTGGGTCTTTTTTTCCCATGCCACTTGTGCCACCTATTTGGAGTTCTTCTACAGAAAGGACCTTGTCTTGAATAACTAGATGGGTCCATTTTATTTTATTCACCAGCATGGCAGCCATATGAAGTGGATAAATAACTATACAAATCAATAAAGAATATCTGATTTCAAATTGAAAGGAATTTGTCCTTCTTATGTTAACTGTGACATTGTTTGTACTACTTTCAAAGGGAAAATATAATAGGAATACATCATCGTGTTTTACAATCATGGGTATATAAAAAACGGAGGGCAATGAGGAGGAACCAACTGGTTGTCACTTAATGATTAAATCATTTTTCAATTCCATCCCTCCAGATTTTATTAAATAGAAAAGTCCTGTCTTGCAATGTGATATGCCAGAAGCAAAAGGCAGAAACTAAATGAAGAATCTGACAGTAGTTGTATCTCCTACAACCATTTGGAACTAGTCAAAAATTTGTGAATCTCAAAAATAAGTGAATCTCAGAGGCTAATTGACTAATGTCTATGTCTATCCCCATTTTCCATGGATAATTAGTCCTAACACATTTTCTTTGGCATTCCTATTTTTCTTACTTAGTCTCTGCCTCAGTCCAAATGTGTGGAAAGTTGTCATCCTGGATTTGTCAAGCGGGTTCAAGAAGAACAGCCAGTTTGCTGCTACGACTGCATTCCTTGTCCAGAGGGAACCATCTCCACTCAGGAAGGTGGGTGACACTGGAGGAAAGGAAGGCCTTGTGGAAATGGACTCTTCCACAGTATTTTGATGAAAGAACATGTTAAGAGACACAGATTGTATCTTAACTGTTTTCCTGTTTATTTTCAAAATGCATAATTTCTTATCTAAACAGAAGACTAATCAAAACATCTTGAAGGAGCAACTAAGAAGAGATAGGAAGGTAAGGCAGAATGTGTATACTTTACCATTGTCAGGGACAAAAATTCTTCCACTTTTTAGTTTATTTTTCTAGGAACACCTCAGGTATTCAAAACTTCAGGAATTGTCTTAGGTCCATTGCTTTTCCTCATCTGAAGAAGACTGACATTTTGTCATCCCTGGGAAATGATGCATAAAAATTTGTATATTATATTATTCTTTTTTTTAAAACAAGTTTTATTGGTTTTTTCATTTTACAAACAAGTGCTTAAAAAACAACATGGTGGCAGGGCAATCAGTTGTCCACAAAACAAAATCATACTTATAAAGTTCAGATTAAGTCATTAAAAACCTCCTCTCTTTTCCCTCTAATGACATTATATTCAAATTGATATATTTCAATACAACTAAATCAATCATAACAATCCTCAATAATCTTTCATCTAAATAAATCCACAAATCCAAATCCTGTATTAAGTTTAACTATTTCACTTACTATATTTCACATTTCTAATCTAAATACCTAGTTAACACTTCGGGAGTCTCCCCATAACTTTTTCCCTTAACATATTCAATAGACATTTATTAATATCATTACTTCTTTTTTTTTCTATTCCTCTTCCATTACAAGATGACTATCAGTTCTAATAAGAAAAGAAAATATTAGTTCAAATCAGAAAGGAAAAAAAGGAACAAAGAAGAAACAAAACAGAAACAAAACAAACAAAAAGAAAAGAAAAGAGAAAAAATACCTTTCTATTTCTATTATTCTTTATAATCTAACAGTCAATCCCTCAATATCTGTATCAAATTTCTTTAACGTCTTCCCAAAGTTACTATATCCAAAACATATTAATACATAGACAAAATAACCTATTATTAAGTTCAAATCTTTAATTAATTTTTATTCAATCTAACCTCTTATTTAACTGTCTTAAGCCATAAATCAATCCATATCTAATAAGCCTTTTAAACCCATTACATAAAACCTTAAGTCACATTCTTAAATCTTATTCTAGCTTTCCTTTTATGCCAAACCAGTTTCCATAACAAGGCTTCTATATCAATAAACAAGTCACTCTTTGTGCCTTGTTTGAATCAGACAGAGACGTCCTCTTTTCTGTTTTAGAGACCTAGCTCCTTTGTAAGTAATCCCTTGTTGTTTTGAAAAGTCAAATCTCCACATTTGAAACTGTTGAATAGCTGGCTCAATTATGTCCAACTTTGTAGATGATAATTGTTTATCCAAGCTACCATAGTTCTCAGTTCGTTGGGCTTGTCTGTCCATTTCTGTTCGTCTTAAGGTTGTAAGTGGTTTAATTGCAATCCTTTTTAGTTCCTCGGAGATCTGAACTGCATGCATGTGAAATAGGATGGAATCTTCTTTACCTTTAGTTAATCCCGCTTCTGTTGTTTTTTGGTCTATAGGGTGCTCAGATAAGGTCTGGGAGTCAATTTGTAGATTCAAAGCAGAATTTCTGTGTTTTATTTCCATAGTAAATTCTTTTATTTGCAAACGTATTTCATCAGTAGCTTCGTAAAGTTTTTCCAATATAAGTTTATAGTCAAGTTGAACCAAGGGTTGCTCCATTTCAAAAGTAATTAAAAACAGTCTGTATCATTTAGTAGAGGCTATGTTCAGAAAACATTTAATCAATGTCCACCCCCACCAGTACAGCTGTTAATTTTCTTTGTATTTTTCCTTTTATGGTAATCTGAAAGTCAAGGTCAGTCTGATCAACAAAGAAAAAGAGAAAGTTGCAATTTTAACTTTTTCCACAAGGTGTCCTCAGTACAATGTAAAATCTTCTCCCATAGACCAGGAATCTCATAAACAAGATCAGAAAACACCAAAAAAAGGAGAATTCAAGTCCAATAGCAGATTCAATATTAAAAAGTTTTCCAAGACCCCAAAGTGAAGGAAAAAAATAAAAATAGAGAAAAAAAGTCACTTTAAATTAATTCAACCCATAAGCTTCTTTTTCCCACACTCACCAACGCCGCCTTCTCAGAGCAAGGAAATGATTTCAAAAGTGCTTTTTACAGGCACAAAAAAGAAAAAAGGAGAACCAAGAGAGGAAAGAAAAAAGTCTCACCCGGTTCAGCCATGGTGGTTCCTGTGCTTAGAAGTTCTTTTGACTTCTGGTTGCAGCAGCTACATGAACGGCCATTTTACTGGCCGTTCTTTCCACCGTCGGCCCAAAGGAGCAATCTCGGTCCTTGGAAGAAGCTGCCACTCTCCCAAGACAACGAGGACCTCCTCACCAGTAGCCGCCCCTCCAAGCCGACCCGATTAAGGGTCTACCGGCAGCGGGGAATCAGCTGGCGAAGGGAGCAGTCTTCTCATGAAGCTGCGAGCGCCGTGATCCGGAACCGGAAGTCTATTATGTTAATCTCATGTTAGTTGCAAAGTCATGTCTGATCCATCGTGACTCCATGGACAATGTTCCTCCAGGCCTTCCTGTCCTTTATATTATTCTATTATATATATTATTGTTTTTTTGTTTTCTCAGATACAGAAAAATGCACCAAGTGTCCAGATGATAAATATCCAAATGAGGACAGAGTCCGATGTATCCCCAAAGTTATAACCTTCCTGTCTTATGAAGAACATCTTGGCATCATCCTGATCTCTTTCACCCTACTCTTGTTCTTAACTACAGGCCTTGTTTTAATCATCTTCATTAAATACCGAGAAACTCCCATTGTCAAAGCCAACAACCGGGACCTCTCCTACATTCTCCTGGTTTCCCTCCTGCTTTGCTTCTTGTCTCCTTCTCTCTTCATTGGTCAACCAAGGAAAGCCACCTGCCTTCTCCGACAAATGGTTTTCAGCATCATCATCTCAGTTGCTGTTTCTTCTCTCTTGGCCAAAACCATCATGGTAGTGCTGGCTTTCCTGGCCACAAAACCAGGAAACCGAGCAAAGAGATGGTTGGGGAAGACCTTGGCCAACTCCATCATCCTTTCTTGTTCTACAGTCCAAATTATCATCTGCTCCATCTGGCTGAGAGTTTCTCCCCCATTCTCTGACTCTGACCTCCACTCCCAGCCTGGAGAGATCATCCTGCAATGCAACGAAGGGGCTGTTGTCATGTTCTACGTCACCCTCAGCTACATGGGCTTCATGGTGGCTTTCCTGGCTAGACATCTGCCTGGGGCCTTCAATGAAGCCAAGCTGATCACCTTCAGCATGCTGGTCTTCTGCAGTGTCTGGGTGACATTTGTGCCCACCTACCTGAGCAGTAAAGGGAAATATGTGGTGGCTGTGCAGGTCTTCTCCATCCTGGCCTCCAGTGCTGGTCTGTTGGGCTGTATCTTCATCCCCAAGTGCTACATTATCATTCTGAGGTCAGACCTGAATACAAAAGAGCAGCTTACAGCCAGAATAAATATAAAAACATGAAACAACATAATGGTATTTAAAGAATTGTAAAATTTCCTTTTATTTGAAAAAAGATATTAAATATTTTGAGTTAGATAGTATACATAAGTCAAAGAAAATTATATCCAGATGTTTTGAAATGAGAAACTCTCTTCCCTTTCAGTTCAATAAATCTTGCTAAAGAGAACTCTGTGAAAGTCAATCAGATTAGTTTGCTGTTCAGCAACTGCCAATGAATATGACACCTTTTACAAATTCATTTGAGCAATTATTCCTACTGACAGCAGCTAAAAGTCTATGTGTGAGAGAGAATGAGTAGAAGAAAAGGTAACATGGATGCTGTGGGAATCAAGCTCCATCCATGTTGTATGATAACCTTCATGAGAACCATTGCTCATCCCAACAAGCCAGAGAGATTGGGTGCCTCCGGATTCTCTCCTTGACATCCAATGAGATCTAGTTACTGCATCTCTCCCATAGCTGCATCTCTTTGAAAGAGATTTTCTGTGAGCATCCTTCCTCCATCCACTTATTATGCAATAAGGACATTGCCAACAATGGTGAGATTGAGACTGGAGGTTGTGAGGGGGAGAATGGTGTTGTCATGGTTCCAACAGATGAAACTCTTCAAAAAACTTCGAGGCATTGTTTACCTTAAAGAATCTTTATTTGAGTAGCATAGCATCAGCACTAATACAGTCGAAGCCAAAAACTGGATTCCCCTCCCCTGAGCACATAGTATCAAAGCACAATTCCCTCCTCCAATTAGCAGTCATAAATCACATTCTCCAATTAGTTTGAAACATTCTGAATGTTCCCAAACTGGAACAAAAGACCCCACCTGGAACAGCAGGAATTCAAATCTGTTGCACCCTCATTTTTTTTTTTGAGCCTAGAACCACCGGGTAGATGGTGCAGAAATTCATTTTTAGTGCTATCTATTATCCAAAGAATAGAAAAATGGATGAATTGGAAGCTTGATCATTTGTAGAATGCATGTCTTGCCATAAATCAGCTACCACTGGACATAAGAGAAGGATTGGAGGTGACAGGATAGCTGTCTTCTGGTCTCTTGAGGGGCTGTCAAGGAGATGTGGGGGTTGACTTATTCTCCAAAGCATTTGAGGGCAAAGAAGTTACAGATGAAAATATAGCAAGGATAGATCCAACCTAGAACTAAGGAGAAATGTCCTGTCAGTGAGAATGATTAATCAATTGAGCAGCTTCCCTCCAGAAGTTGTGGGTGCTCCATCACTGGAGGATTTTAAGAAGAGACTGGAAAGCCATTTGTCTATGATGGTATAAGGCATCCTGCCTTGGGCAGGGGTTGGACTAGAAGATCTCCAAGGTCCTTTCCAACCATATGATTCTATGAAAAGGGCATTGTGAATCTCCAGCCCTTCTGGATTCTTGCTTGACTCCCTACTTCTTTTGGTTTCTTTCCTCTGGCATCTCCAATTGCCTCTGAAGCAACATGTTTTTGAGAGAGAAAAGACCAGCCTCCATTTCACAAGCACAAAAGGTGACCAAGTACCTAAAAACTGCGGCTGCATGAATTCTGGCCTGTCCACTTCTCTTCTCTGGGGACAACAGCCTTATAAAGTCACCTTGCAGCCAAGGATGGGGTCCCAATTTGTGGAGGTATTTGTATTGGAGACATTGGTTGCTGAGTCAAAAAAATAAAATAAAAAATCCCCAGCCCCTGGTTTGTAGCTCAGGGTTGATCTTTGAGGTCCATGCTGCCCTTTGGTGGTTTTCTGTCAGTCACGGCGATACTTGCAGCCACTAGTATATAAGGACAGACGAGACCCCCCTCCCTTCTAGCACTGATGATGTTCCTTAGTTTGAAATGAAACATCTGCAGAAAGACCACCAAACTCAGAGAGCACCTAGGATCCCATAGGCACAAGGCCTGTCCCATAGGCACAAGGCCTGTCCCATAGGCACAAGGCCTGATCCCATAGGCACAAGGCCTGTCCCATAGGCACAAGGCCTGCAGTAGGAGTGGCATGAAAAGCCGGTTGCGTGCAATGTCTCATGGATCCAGTGCCAGAGTCAGGAGCTGCCTCGTTGGCAAAACCCCTATTTTCAGAGTGCAAACCCCCGCTTTCGCAGAGAGACTGAGATCCACAATTGTGATCGTGGTCCTCCTCCCCCCCAAGAGCAGAGTCAGGAGTGGAAGTGTGACTAGGTAGCCTCCATCACAGCTGGTCAATGTGCCGACGCAGCACGCAACCATCTTCCAAGGCCACTTTGTATGACAGTGGCCCAGTGACTTTGCAGACCACTGCTGTCACCCAGAGATGTCCAGGTCCATAGTTCCTTGCCCAAACCGGATTGCCCACCTGTAGTCTCCTCGGTGCCCGCAGCTGTGACACCTGTGAAGCCAACCGGTCTGGGTGCAATCTGTCCAGTTTGGTAATGAGACAGCGACCCCAGCGGAGTTTACCTGGGCTCTTGCCTGTAGCTGTGCAAGGTGTGGTGCAGTGGCAAAGGAGAAAATCAGCTAACTTGCCAGGTCCCGTGACCCTCTTCAAGGTGTCTTTGGTTGTGTGCACCATGCGCTCAGCATTGGAAGCCGGATGAAAGGGTGCCGAAGTAGCATGACGAATCATGTTGGCTTGCAAGAAAGCCTGGGACTCTGAAGAGGTGAATTGAGGCCCGTTGTCAGAGACAAGGACATCTGGCAGCCCGTGAGAGGCGAAGATCTCTCTCAGCACCTGGATGGTCCTGGCAGCAGTCATGGTGGATACTGGAACAACTTCTAGCCATTTAGAGTGACTGTCCACAACAATGAGGAAGAATTGCCCCTGAAAGGGGTCAGCGTAGTCATATGAACCCTCGACCAAGAAGCATGTATGTCCTCCCACCTGTGTACAGGAGCCTGTGGCATTTCAGGCCTGGCAAACGTGGCACCCCTGGACCTGGGTCTCAATCTCCTTATCAAGCCCTGGCCACCAGAGATAGCTGCACACAAGCACCTTCATCTGGACTATTCCCGGATGTCCCTCATGCAGAGACTGCAAGACTCTAGTCCTCAATGAGGTTGGGATCACTACCCTGCTACCTCACAGGACACAACCCTTAAAGGTGGATAACTCGTGCTTCCTTTTCCAGAAACTCCGGAAATTGGTGCCAGGGCACATGTCAGGCCATCCTGACAGCACCCATGTCAACATGTGTATTAGCGTGTGATCAGTGGCTGTTTCTGCAGCCACATTCCCTGCATTGAGGGGAGACTCAGGCAAATCCTGGATAGCCAGGATGTGGTTAGCTGGACCAGGATCTGATTCTACAAGCTGTAGAGGCAACCTACTGAGGCCATCTGCATGGCCCATTTCTTTGACTGGTTTGTGAACCAGGGAGTAGTCATACGCAGGAAGGAAAATTGACCACCTCAACATTCTAGGAGATATTATGTGTGGGGTTTGCTTGTTGTTGTGAACAACCCCAGCAGTGGCTTGTGGTCTGTAAAGACCGTGAAGTGGCGACCATACAGAAAATCATGGAACTTTTTTATGCCAGCCACTTTGGCCAAGGCTTCTCTGTCTATCTGTGTGTAATTACGCTCAACAGAAGACAGAGTCCTTGAATAATAGGCTACAGGAACTTGTGTTCCATCAGCCTTGAGGTGACTTAAGACAGTCCCAATCCCATAAGGGGATGCATCACAGGCTATACACACTGGCAGCTGCTCATTGAAATGAGCGAGAACAGCATTTGAAGACAACAATGCCTTGACCTCAGCAAAACTCCTTTCATGGATTTGTGTCCACTTCCATGGAGCCTGTTTGTCCAAGAGCTGGTGTAACCGCTCTGCCACTGCAGCTTTGTGAGGGAGGAAGGAATGGTAAAAATTTAGAAGCCCAAGGAAGGCTTGAAGTCCGCTGTTCGACTTGGGACTTGGGCCCTGCTGAATCGCTTTGAGCTTAGATTCAGCAGGATGGATGCCTTCAGCATCTATGCGAAACCCCAGGAATTCAGTGGAAATTACTCCAATTTTGCATTTTTCCTGCTTAAACTTCAGCCCCGCTTTGCAGAAATGCAGCAAAATGGACCGAATCCTTTCAGCCAGGTTTTCGAGTGATTCCCCTGCGATGAGGACATCATCAAAATATGGGCAAACTCCCGGAATGTTACGGAGCGTTTGCTCCATCACGCTTTGGAAAATGCCAGGGGCTATGTTAACCCCGAACTGCAGTCTTCTGACTTTGAAAGCTCCCCAGTGCATTATGATCGTCTGGGCCTTTGCTGTTGCATCATCAACTGGTAGCTGTTGATAGGCCTGAGACAAATCAAGTTTGGCAAAAATGGCACGCCAGAAAAATTTGCCAAGAGACGTGGTGGTTTATTTTACAAGAAAAGCGAGAAGAAATGAAATAATGCAGCTCTTTTATCAACAAAGATTCAAGATTTTAAATCAAGACATTATTCTCTTAAAGGAAATTCCAGCGAAAATACTTAGAGCGCGTCGTGACTATGCTTTCTTGGTGCAGGAACTTAAGAATAGGCAAATAATCTTCAGATGGGATATACCGGTGGGGATAATTGTAACTGTAGCTGGTAAGCGCTACAGAATCAATTCGATTAAGAAAGCGAATGATTTTATGGCATCTGTGTTGCGAGCAGAGCGTCCACCTACAACTCAAAAGACTGATACAGCTGAGCATATGATTGTGGACCTCCCTTCTATTTCCGGTGTTAAGGATGCAAATGGGCGTTCGAAAGATGATGGGAAAGAACAAAGGATTACCCGTGCAGCCCATAGACATAAGGAGAAGGAACAACAGCTGATAGCTTGTCCACCAGCTGATAGCTTGTCATCTACTACTTCGGAGCCAGTAGGTGGCGCTCGACCCAAGGTTTTTGCCAAGTCTTATGCTACAAGTATTGCTATAGGATTGAAATCTACAAATGATTAAAATCTCATCTTGGAATGTGGGAGGGCTTAATACACCCCACAAAAGACGTAAGGTTTTTCACTACTTAAGACATTTCAACAATGACATTACATGTTTACAAGAGACTCATATTGTGGCTAAAGATCAAAAATTATTGCTAAATTCTAAGCTTGGAGATTTGTTTGCTGCAACTGCTGTTAAAAAGAAAGCTGGAGTTGCATTATACATCAAAAAACATCTTTCACCTGTCTTAAAAGAAGCTGACAAAGAAGGAAGATTTTTATTGGTGGAAATAAATTTAAATGGAAGAAAGTGTTTAATAGTGGGGGTTTATGCCCCCAATCAACTGTCATCTCAAAAGCAATTTTACAGACAATTACATCAGAAAATTGTGGCTATGGATTATAAGTCTTTGATTGTTATGGGAGATTGGAATGGGGTACTTGATACTTTAAAAGATAAAAAGTCAACTTCTAAGGAGGTGACCCTTTCCAGACTCCCTAAATCTTTTTTTGCAATGATGGAAGATCTGGAGTTGGTAGATGTCTGGAGATCACAACATATGAATGAACGTGATTTTACCTTCTTTTCTCATAGACATGAGTCCTTCTCAAGGATTGATTTTGTTTTGACATCAACTGACTTACTTATTGACTGTAATAAAACTAAAATTTTTCCTAGAACTTTGTCTGATCATAGTATGGTATGGATAGAGATTGGTCAACAAAAGAAAAGGAAATCCTGGAGAATAAATGAAAACTTGTTCAACCATGAGGATAAGGTTAATGTTTTGAAGGATTATATGGAAGAGTTTTTTCAGTTTAACTTGAATAAGGATACCCCGATACATACTGTTTGGGATGCCAGTAAAGCTTATTTGAGGGGCTTGTTAATTTCTATGAATAATGCACATAAACGTAAGCAAATGCAGAGTAGATTAAACTTGGAAAAAGAAATTGGGACTAAGGAAAAACTACTATCTCAGCGACCAACGGATGTTAATTTGAAGGCCTCTATCAAAATGCTTAAGGACCAATTTAATATGCTACTTGCTGATCAGGTGGCCACCAATTTGAAGTATATTAAACATAATATATTTGCTAATGCAAATAACCCAGGGAGATGGCTGGCTTACCAATTACGTAAGAAACAAAAAGCTAGACTTATATCTAAAGTTTTGGTCAAGGGTCATGAGATATATCAACAAGAACTGATTAAAAGGGCATTTACAGAATTCTACTCATATTTATATTCCTCAGGAAGTATAAAAATTGAGGATATTGATAAATACTTACAATCTTCATCAGTATATAAACTTACATCAGATCAACAGAAACTTATGAATGAAGAGATTACTGCAGATGAAATTTCAAATGCAATTAAACAATTGAAAGCTGGTAAAGCCCCTGGCACAGATGGTTTGACAGCAATTTATTATAAATCATTGTCAGCTGAATTGATTCAACCTTTAAAAATATTATTTAATAGAATTATGTTGGGTGAACAAATTCCACAGTCTTGGACAAGAGCTTTTATATCTTTGATACCGAAGGATGAGAAGGAGGTTTTGGAACTTAAGGATTATAGACCTATTTCCTTGCTGAATGTGGATTACAAAATTTTTGCAAAAATTTTGGCTAATAGATTGATGCAGATACTGCAATATTATATACATGATGACCAAACTGGTTTTATATCTGGAAGATATATGAAGAACAACATTAGACAAATTGTAAATTTATTGGAATACTTGGATAAGAATAATCAAGTGCCATCGGCCTTTATTTTTTTAGATGCGGAGAAGGCCTTTGACAAATTGGACTGGCAGTTTCTAAATAAAATGTTGGATCATATGAATTTTGGAAATCAATTTAGGACAGCTATAAAAGCGATCTATCAAAAACAATGTGCTCAAATAATTATTAATGGAGATCTGACAGAATCTATAGATATATTAAAGGGCACTAGACAAGGGTGCCCACTTTCTCCATTGTTATTTATACTTTCTTTGGAAATTTTGTTGTCCAGAATTAGAGACTCTCCAATGATTAAAGGTTTAAAGATTTCTAGTAAAGAATATAAACTCAAAGCTTTTGCCGATGATTTAGTTTTTACATTGGCTCAACCAATTGAATCATTGGAATTTTTGTTGCAGGAGCTGTATCACTATGGTAAAGTGGCTGGATTCAAAATTAATGTGAATAAGACTAAAATTCTTACAAAGAATATGATTGCAAGAGATAAAGATCAACTTACGCAAATGTCAGGATTTGAAGTGGTTAACAAAGTTAAATATTTGGGAATTTTTGTGTCATCTTCTAATGCGAAACTGTACCAGAATAATTATGAAAGATTGTGGAAAATGGTACAAAAGGACTTATTAATGTGGAAAAAACTACAGCTATCCCTGCTGGGTCGTATAGCTGCCATTAAAATGAATATCCTGCCTAAGTTTCTTTTTTTATTTCAGATGATACCTATTCTTAAAAATGAACTTAACTTGAAAGAATGGCAAAGAGACTTTATTTGGGAAGGCAAAAAGGCGAGAGTTAAATTTAAGATTATTCAAGACACCAGAGAACGTGGAGGACTTAAAGTACCAAATTTGACACTTTATTATGATTCTTGTGCATTAACATGGATGGCTGATTGGATTAACTTGTCCAACAAAGGGATTTTGAATGTCGAAGGATGGGACTTGTACTTTGGGTGGCATGCTTATCTTTTTATGCAGAAGAAAATTGATACAATCTTTAAAAACCATATAATAAGGACTGCATTGTTAAGAGTTTGGCAAAAATATTTCTTTAAGTTTGATGTTAAGTTACCACTCTGGGTGATACCTTCACATATTTTTCAAGCTATAACTAAAGGAGTGGTAATGGAGGGACTTACATACAAAGATTTGTTATATCAAAGTGGTGGTGGTAATTGGTGTTTAAAATCAATAGAAGTTTTGAAGCAAAATAGTCCAAATTTTTCTTGGCTTTTGTACAGACAAATTCAAGACAGATGGCGAATTGATAAAAAGACTATTTTTGCTATGGAAGACGGAAATTTTTTGAAGCAAGTAAGAGATGGTGCCAAAGGACACATTAAAAGGATATATAATGTTTTAGTGGAGTTGGACTCAGAAACTTATTTAGTTAAAGATTGTATGATTAAATGGGCTCAAAATATAGGAGAAGCAATACCTATGGACACTTGGGAGTTAATCTGGGTGAGAAATGTAAAGTTCACACAGGCTCAAAATTTACGTGAGAATTTTTATAAAATGTTTTACAGATGGCACCTGGATCCTTCAACTATGTCTCGCATTTATGTGAATTATGAATCCAAGTGTTGGAGATGTGGACATCCAGATGCAACTTTTTTTCATATGTGGTGGACTTGTAGGGATATTAAGGCTTTTTGGATACAACTGTGGTGGAACCTACAGCAAGTTTTCAAAAAAAGGATTATATTTCTCCCACAGTTGTTCCTTCTAGGTATTGTGCAAGACTTAGACGTAAAAGAAACAAATTTGATGCTTTATTGTTTAACTGCTGCTCGTTTGTTGATAGCCCAGAATTGGAAGAGTCCAACTTTGCCTACAATGGGAGACTGGAGATTGAAAGTTTCGTATCTTGCTGAAATGGCAAAGATTTCGGCTTTTTTGAAGAGCCACTCGAATGAACAATTTTTATCAATATGGAGAAGATGGGTTGTTTATATTCAGAAGAAATATGGTGTGGTAGAATATAATTTAGGTTTTTAGATTTTTTGTATCTTAACTGTGGAAGTATAATGTGGTAGAATAGAATTTAGGTTTCTTAGATTTTTTTTTATTATGATTTTGTTTACTTTTTTTATTTTTTTGTGTATTAAGATATATTGTGGAGTTAGAGATATTAGTATTTGTTTACTTTTATATGAATATTATCCTGGGATTTGGTTTGGGAAGTTGGGGGGGGTGGGGGGTTTATAATTCTTACTGTGTTCACTTATGTTTAATTGTTTTCTATTGTAAAACAATAAAACTTTTTTGGAAAAAAAAAAGTTTGGCAAAAATGCAGCCTCCTTTAAGTGAGGCCAAAATGTGGTTCACCACAGGCACCGGATAAGAGTGCTGCTGTAAAGCTTTGTTTAGCATGCATTTATAGTCAGCACAAATGCGGACTTCCCTGTTGGCCTTGAGTGGCGTGACTATGGGTGTTTCCTGTGGATTGCTATCCACAGGTTCCAAGATACCTTGCTGTAGCAGTTTATCCAGCTCGGCATTAATCTTTTGCTTAAGCACAAAAGGCACCCGACGAGGCTTAATCCTAATCGGTGCAATGGAGGGATCTAACTGTAAATCAATTGGAGGCCTCTTGTATGACCCTAGCTCTGGGCTAAACACATCAGCAAACTCCTTGCAAACTTCCACAAGGCTTGCTGTTTGCAAGCGTGTAGCCCAGTCACTTGAATCCCAAGTGCCTTGAACCAATTGAGTCCGATTAGGCTCGTGCGGTCACCCTCAACCACAACAATGTCCAGAAACCCTTTGAAATTCCTATGCTGCACTCTGAGTGTGGCCTCCCCTTTTACACTGACTCAAGAATTCTGGAAGTCTGTTAAGATAAGATTCGATGGCCTGAGTTTAACTCTCTGGCCGCTTCTACAGCAGATCTGCTTGAGGGTGTTCTGGGAAATGATTGACAGAGCTGAACCCATGTCCAGTTCCATCGTTAAGGGGACCCCCTGCAATTTGACATCAATACGCAACTTTTTCTTCAATGGCCGGTGGGCCCCTGTTCTCAACACGCTCCTGCGGGACGTGCAGAAACCCACCCTATTCGGGCTGGGGACCCTGATACCTTTCCGAGGCAATTCTTCCAATGGATGGTCTTTCTTGCGACCCAAACAGACGGCGGCTATCTGGCCTTGCCAGCCACATGCCCGGCAAGTAGCAGACCGAAAACGGCAGTCGGAGCGCTTGTGGCATCCTCCACATCCGAAACACCGAGGGAATAGAACTGCCTTGTCAGACCCCTTGTCAGCTCACTCTTGGGGCCTTCTCTCTGCTGGCTGTTGGAGACAGTCGACCTCATTTTCGGAATCCAGTTCGGATACCTCTCGAGCAACCTCTTGATGGACTGAGCCCGAACTTATAGGGTTCTTGGAAAGCCACAAGGCCTTAACAGCTCCTCCCGCTGCTTCGTCGGCCATGATTTCCCTTAATGCATCATGGAAGGAAATGTCTTCCCTTGCAAAAATCTTTTGCTGCAGTTCACGGCTCCTCAAACCACAAACTAGCCGATCTCGTAGCCATTCTTCTAAGTCTTTGAACTCACAGGGCCTTGCAGCTTGATGCACAGCAGCAATAAAGTCCGCAGCAGACTCTCCTGGATGTTGGTCCCGCTGTTCGAATGTATGACTCCATGCAATCACCGATAGCTTCGGTTCAAAATGTTCCTTTAACATTTTCTTCAGCTCTGTATAAGCGATGGATTCCAGAGCTGCTGGGGCAACCAGATTTTCAGCAATATCAAATGTCTCTTGCCCACAGACACACAGTAACATTGTGGCTTTGAGCCCATCCTCCCAAACTTGGTTTAGCTGAAAGTAGTTTTCTACTCTGGCCACGTATGAGCTCCAATGTTCAGGGTGCGCTGTATCGAATTTGGACAGATGCCCTATCTTAGCCATCATTTCTTCTTGGCAGCCTCGTTCAACGCCTCATGCTGCTCAGGCGTTGAACGAGGATGAAACTTGCCGAGCTCTCCTCCAGCGTCTTCATACTGGCAGGCAGAGTTGCACAAGTTGGAATGCCGAACTTCCAAGTACTTCGGCCTCCTGTGGTGAGTCAGCCTAGTATTCTTTTGTTGTTTCCTTGCAGTACGATCCCACCTTCGTCGCCAATGTTCTGTTCTGTGTGTTGGTAAGGCATTGAGACGAAGCAGGAGTAATAACAGTTGCTTATTTATTCAATCTTCAACAGAACAACACAAAATGGTGCGGATCCCTTTTATACCCTTTTGCAGGGAACAGTGTCCGCCAATAAATGCAACATATTTTCCTGCTTTGCGCGTGCGCAATAGGCTGGAGACAGCCTGTCTGGCCCGGGTAGCCACGTGGTCTGCCCAGGTCTCTCTGCAGCTTCCTGCACCTGCTCTGTCAATCACAGGCCCAGGACATAACAGATGGTATGACCATTTCCTCCTTGTTGCCGACCTGTTTGAGAAATGGAGAGACACATCAATCACATCCTCTCTCAGATCAGAGCTAGTTTTGCTAACCTGCCTTCTCCACTCTGGCTTTTTCCTACAATTTTGGAGT
Organism: Protobothrops mucrosquamatus; assembly: GCF_001527695.2. Taxonomy (NCBI): domain Eukaryota; kingdom Metazoa; phylum Chordata; class Lepidosauria; order Squamata; family Viperidae; genus Protobothrops; species Protobothrops mucrosquamatus. The sequence continues at coordinate 60,287 of NW_015387189.1, read as the reverse complement.
CCATCATCTTCTGCTAGCATGTGATGCAGTGGGAGTTAAGAACCAATGGACAATCTGCAGGGGGGTTTCCTGCCAAAGGGCCCTTTAGATATAATCTATCTGGATCAGTTCTCAGCCACATAGTACCAGGTTCAAAATAGCGTATCTGAGGGCATATCAAGAGAAAACCAACTCTCTGGAGATGTTCCTAATGCTGGGAAAGGTGGAAGGAAAGAGAAGGAGAGGACAATTTGGGGTGAGGTTGGTGGATTTGATTACCGTGTTGATGGATGAACTTTGGGGAGACCTGAAAGTCTGGACTGGGGACAGATCATCCATCTGCCTCTGTGGTCACTCAGAGTCCACACTGACTTCAATCCTGTCAATCAATGCAGACGGAATCCCCTGGAGAAAAATGTTGGGAAAAGTGAAGGAAAGGGAGGAAGAGAAGGATCCCCAGGAAGCAGCTATAGTGGGGATGGGGGCAGGTTGGAAGATCTGAAGGAGCAGATTGGGGACAGATCTCCATGGGGAAAATCTATCTATGTGGCTGCTGAGAGTCAACACCAACTTGGTGATATTAATCAGTCAGTCAGTCAGTCAGTCAGTCAGTCAGTCAGTCAGTCAGTCAGTCAGTCAGTCAGTCAGATGACCTTCAAGGTCCCTTTCAGCTCTAGCCACGTTTTGGGCTCTGAATCTTGTAGAGTTTTCCTAGCGCAAAGCATGGCTGCCGGCCGGCTGGCCCCAGTCCATCTCTGGAGACCTGCACTTTCTAGGTGGCGGGTGGGGAGTTTGGTTCCAGGTAGGGAGGCTCCTGACACGGCAGGTAGGAGCCCTTCTGGGGTGCTGGGGCTGAGCCCCCTTTTCTCATCGCGTCCCCCAAATGGGCCTTCAGGAGAACCGTCTCTTCCTCCGGACAAGCCCAAACCAACAGAGACCCTGGCGAGGCCCACAGAGCCGGCCGTCCACTCCAGCGGTCCAGCCCCACCAAGGATGCTGGATGTTGCCATGGTGAGCTTCGGCCAATGGGGTTAGGGGGAGCCCCTGACATCACCAGCCAAGGCTCTGATTGACCTGGACCGGAGATTGGAAAAACCGCCTGCCTGGCCTGTGAAGGGATTGATGGCTCTGGAGGGGCTTCTGCAGCCGCCCTGGAAATAGGGACCACTTTTCAGACTTACGACCTTTGCAGCATCCCCATGGTCACTTGGCAATTGACTCGTATTTATGACGGTCACAGTGTCCTGGGGGAGTCATGTGATCCCCTTTTGTGACCTTCTGAACAGCAAAGTCCAGGGGGAAGCCAGGTTCACTTAACAACCGGGTGACTCACTTATCAACTGCAGTGATTTTCATAACAACTGAGGCAAAAAAGGTCGTAAAATGGGGCAAAACTCACTTAACAAATGTCTCACTTAACAATAGAAATTTTGGGCTCAATTGTGGCCATAGGTCGAGGACACCTGCATAGAACCATTGGGACGCAGGGAGTCCTCAACTTATGACCACAAAAGGGACCAGGCTCTCCTTTGCGAAGCAAGCAGGTTGTTCAGGGAGTCAGAGCCCATTTTTGGACCGTTTGAGCATTCAGTGAATCACTTCAGTTGTGAACTGAGCCACGAGGTCGTTAAATGAGACAGAGTTTCCCCACTGACTCAGTTTGTTGGGAGGCAGCTGGGAGAGTTGCAGACGTGGATCACGGGACCCTGAGACACTGCGGCAACTGTGGCAAACACACACTGGCTGCCACAGGCCCAAATGTTGATTGTGTGACTGTGGAAATGTTGCGACAGTTGTAAGTGCAAGGACTGGTCCCCAATCACTTCCCTCGGTGCCATTGTAATTCCTAAACGGATCTTTTTAAGTCTAGGCCTCCTTTTGCTTAGGAATCCTCTGCATTTCTCTCCTTCCTCCCTGGGGGAGCTGCAGAATGGCCACTCCTGGCATTCCTCCACTTATGACCAGAAGGAAGCCCAAAACCTATGTTGCTAAGGGAGAAATTTGTGTTTTGCCCCACTTTATGACTTTTCTTGCCACAGTTGTTAAGTGAATCACTGTGGTTGTTAAGTGAGTAACAAGGTTGTTAAGTGAATCTGGCTTCCCCACTGACTTTGCTTGTCAGACGGTCGCAAAAGGGGATCATGTGACTCCGGGACGCTGCGACCGTCATAAATGTGAGTCAATTGTCAAGCATCCGGATGTAAATCATGTGACCCTGGGGATGCTGCAATGGTCATAAGTTTGCTCCTGCTGGGGGGGGTTCATTCCCTGGACCCCCTGGACCCCTTTGCCCATATGCAGGGAAAGAGGACCCTGAGACTTTCCCCAGGAGGAGACTGAAGGGATCCTGTCTGAAGGCAGGACTGAGTAGTCTGGACTGAAGCAGGAGTGTTCAATTGTGTGTATTCATCCAGTCCAAGAAGGAGGTGCATAAGGGTGGGAAAATCTAGGTTTTCAGGAAGAGGCACCCATGGAAGCTATTCTGTTTTCTAACCACACAGATAGCTGATGAATCGGTAATCAATCTAAGGTTTCAGAATAGCTTCTAATTGCTCATCAAATCCCTTTGCAAATTCCGTTTTAAGCAGGTAAAAAAAGCTTTGATGGATCAAACCAAGGTCAATTCTAACTTTGTATTGGGGAATTGTTACGTGTGTATCCAGTCTTGGTTTCACTCTTGACCATGCTGATACTTTGTAACTAATAAACATGTTCTTTGAAGAATTTTCACGCCTTGGAGTTCTGCTTTATTCATACCTGTCTGTCGGAACCATGACATATGGCTTTCCTCCGGGGGAAGGAGGGAGCCCCCTCCCCTGCACCACCACCCCTCCAGGGCTCCTCCCACTCTCGGACCTGGGTGCCGTGCTCACCCCCCATGGCTCCTCTGGCTGCTCTCCTGGCAGGGGGTGCCACAGCCTGGAGATGGACCCTGTGTGGCCCAGGGGAGAAGAGGTGAAGGGAGCACCCACCCTCCATCCCCAGAGCCCAGCTGGTAGGGAGCCCCTCTGACTGCCCCTAACTCTCGGCCTGCTGTGCTCCCACCAGCTCCCAGCGAGACTCCCGGCTGGCCCCAAGGAGACTCCTGCGGGGAGGAGGCGGTGGGAGGGGAAAGGGGGCTTGGGCGGCCCACCTGCCAGGGCTGGAGGGCGCTTCCTGATCTGGGCACCACGGGTGGGGCAGGACAGGGGCTTGAGTGACAGCTGTCTATTCAGGTGAGGGGAGGGGGGATCCAGGAGGCACAGAAGGAGCCCTTTGTGTTGGGGGGGCAGGAGTGCCTGGGGAGTATGTGGGAATCAAAGCAAGCTGAGGGACTTTGGGCCCATCACTGGAGTTTTAGTCCCACCTTCAAAATAAAGGTGGGATTGGAGCCAAGTGACTTGAAGCCAATCATCAGGGAACTGAGTTATACATGAAAGTCAGCTGGCTCTGAGTTCTAATCCTCAGGCATGAAAACTTCCTGAGTGACTTTGGGACAATCACCAGGAGACTTTTGAGTTCCAGTCCTGCCTTAGTCCTTTTTAATTGGGGTGTGAAACTTGGGAAGAAAATTCTCAGATTAATGTGGGATACCAGAATGAGGGATTCCTAGATAGTGAGATGGCTGAGTGTCCAATATTGTGTGGTGTCATGGAGGAAAGTGAAATTGTGCGGAAACACAAGTCTCTGCCTTCTGCTTGTGGGCAAACCAAAGGCATCTCTGTGTGGTCACTGAGAATCTTAGACTGACCTTGGTCTGATCCATCAACGCTTTTTTACCTGCTTGAAACGGAATTTGCAAAGGGATTTGATCAGCAATTCTGAAATCTCAGATTGATTACTGATTCATGAGCAATCTGTGTGGCTGGAAAACAGAATAGCTTCCATGGGTGCCTCTTCCTGCAAACCTAAATTTTCCCACCCTTATGCACCTCCTTCTTGGACCTGGATGAATACACAGCATTGAATGCTCCTGTTTCAGTCCAGACTACTCAGTCAATGATGCGGCTGCCTTCAGACAGGATCCCTTCAGTCTCCTCCTGACAAAAGTCTCATCTTGTCCAACCTTTCATAGACAAGACAAGCTTGGAAGAGGAGCAGAGAAATGCTTTACCTACAAATTGTAGAGTGGGAAATTAAAGGGCCTAAAAACTGCTATTTTATTTCTCTGGTTGATGAAAAGGAAAATAAATACAGAGGAAATTTCTTTTAGGTACACACCAAAATAAAAACAATCCCAAGCTGAAATCCCAAACAGCTGTTCTGCTCAACACTTTCTGCAAAAGAGGTTTTATCAGGAAATCAAGAAAGAACTCTATAATAGGGATGAAGATTTGAAAGCCGGTCAAACATGACATTTCACATCATTCCGACATTCTCAAGGAGATGATCAGGCAACCCAGTTGGTGCTTGGTTCCCACAGCTTCCTTCTGACCTCTTTTTCTACTTGTTCTCTCACACACAGACACTTTTAGCTGCTGTCAGTAGGAAAAAGTGCCCACATTATTTTTTATAAGGTGTCACATTCAATAGCAAATTCCTCTGAATGACTTTCACGGAATTATCTATAGCAAGATTTATTGAGCTGAAAGGGAAGGGAGCTACAAGAATTCCGGTCGTTCAACATTTTCCTATTTTGAAACACATAGATATGATTTTCTTTGACTCCTGCATACTATCTAAATGGAAAGAATATCCCCTTTCAAGTAAAAGGAAGTTTTAGAATTCTTCCAATATCACATGTTATACCTCATGTTTTTACATTTATTCTAGCTGTCAGATGCTCCTTTGTGTTCAGGTGTGGCATCAGAAGGATAATGTGACACTTGGGGATGAAGATGCAGCCCAGCAGACCAGCACTGGAGGCCAGGATGGAGAAGACCTGCACAGCCACCATGTATTTCCCTTTGGTGCTCAGGTAGGTGGGCACAAAAGTCATCCAGACACTGCAAAAGACCAGCATGCTGAAGGTGATCAGCTTGGCTTCGTTGAAGGCCCCAGGAAGATTCCTGGCCAGGAAAGCCACCATGAAGCAGATAGCAGCCAGGAAGCCCATGTAGCTGAGGGTGATGTAGAACATGACAACAGCCCCTTCGTTGCATTGCAGGATGATCTCTCCAGGCTGGGAGTGGAGGTCAGAGTCAGGGAATGGGGGAGAAACTCCCAGCCAGATGGAGCAGATGATTATTTGGACAGCAGAAGAAGACAGGATTATGGAGTTGGCCAAGCTCTTCCCCAACTATCTCTTCACTTGATTTCCTGGTTTTGTGGCCAGGAAAGCCAGCACCACCGTGATGGTTTTGGCCAAAAGAGAAGAAACAGCAACTGAGAAGATGCTGCTGAAAACTGTCTGTCTGAGAAGGCAGGTGGCTTTCCTTGGTTGACCAATGAAAAGAGAAGGAGACAAGAAGCAAAGTAGGAGGGAGACCAGGAGGATGTAGGAGAGGTCCCTGTTGTTGGCTTTGACAAGGGGAGTTTCGAAGTATTGAATGAAGATGATTAAGACAAGGCCTGTGGTTAGGAACAAAAGTAGAGCAAAAGAGACCAGGATGATGCCCAGATGTTCTTCATAAGACAGGAAGGTTATAACTTTGGGGATACATCGGACTCTATCCATATTTGGATATTTATCATCCGGACACTTGGTGCATTTTTCTGTATCTGAGAAAGTCAAAAACCAGTATTTCTTTAATATTCTGCTTTTTTACTCTTCAAGAAATACCTTTTTTTTGGAGAAATGTTCCAGGAACATTTTCCAAGTTGTGTTGCTTAACCATTCCACAAGAAAAAACTGATAATATAATTTTCTAATTCCTATGTAACTACAGTATCTGAAATTGGAGGATTTCTAGTTCATTTTGAATAAACAAAAAAGAGTTGAGCTTCAATGCATGTTTTTATTTGCACTTTCCTCAAAATGCTGTGGATAAATCCAGTTCCATAGAGCCTGATCTTTCTTCAGGTGTCACCCACCTTCCCAAGTGGAGATGGTCCCCTCCAGACAAGGAATGCAGTCATAGCAGCAAAATGGCTCTCCTTCTCTCACCCGCTTGAGAAATCCAGGATGACAATTTCCCACACATTTGGACTGAGGCAGAGACTAAACAGAAAAAATACGAATGCCAAAGAAAATAGATTAGGACACACTATCCATGGAGAAGGAGAGGAGAAATGGACATTAGACAAGTAGATTCTGGGCTTCACTTAGGTGAACATGAAATCTCTGACTCCTTCCAAACAGGTGTAGGAGATGGGATCCTGACAGATTCTTTCCTTAGTTCCTCCCTTTTGCTTCTGGCATAACACATTGCAATAAAATTCTTTTCTAGTTAATAAAGTCTGGAGGGAGCGAATTCAGAAAAGATTTAAGCATGAAGTGACAAATAATTGGTTCCTCCTAATGGTTGTATTAAAAGACATTTCTTTACTTTTCATATATCCATGGCTATGATGATCTACCCATTAAATTTTTGAATAAATTTGTTAAAGATTTATTAAATTGTTATTTTATTAGATGTATTTAAGTAGAATAAAATGTGATTAAGAAGGAAACTTCTGACCAGTAGGATCTGGAAAGGTTTCTTCTGGACTACATAAAGCCTTGCAAAGCTGCTCCCCTTTGACACTACAGTAGTTCAAAACAGTCTCCCAGTTAAGATGTAAAGGAAAAATTCCTCATAAATTGTAGCTGTCAACTTTAAAGCAGATGTTCTTTCTTGATTTGTATTTTTATTTGTTCAATTCATATGGCTGCCATGCTGCTGAAATAAGATTAGAGTTGAGGGCTCCTTGGTGCTCTCTGAGCTTGCTTGTTTGCTTACAGATGTTTCATTACCCAAACTGGGGAACATCATCCATACTGGGCCTCTAGCACTGATGATGTCCCCTAGTTTGGGTAATGAAACATCTGCAAGAAAACAAGCAAGAGAGCACAAAGGACCCCTCATGTCAACCCTGAGCTACAAATATTCTCCTTTATTAAGAATAAAGTTTTCTGCATAGATTCTAGAACTCTAGTGAGATTGAGGTGAGATCATGAGAACGTGTCCCTGAAAAAGATTTAAGTCGCAAATCTTTGGCTGCAACAGATGGGACCTGAGTATGGGTCCTGTGTCAGAAGGAGATATTTCTAAGGCCCCTCCAGTTATCCAGGAAAAGGTCCTTTGTGTCAAAGAACTGAAATTAGGAGACTCCAACTGGCATGGAAAGACAGACCCACATTTAATATTAGTTAAATTGGGAGACTCTTTTTTGTCCAGAGGGAGTGAAGGAAGCTAAGACTCAGGATAAACAATGCCATTCAAGGAATTTTCAGATGAAGAGCCCTCTTAATAGCCAAAGGCCAAATCTAAGTAGCCTTTCCAGTCAAAATCTCTCTCCTTACTTCTGATACCAGGAAGGGCTTTTCTTTGAATCAAAGTTGTGTTTTGGTGTTTCAGATTTCTGGGTCAAGGGATTATGTAAAGTGAAAGTCTTGGACCTCCTTCCTGTGGGCAGAAGCCCAATTGCTCCCCCCAGTTGGGTGAAAGACAGATATGGCTAATTTTGACCAGGTCTGGACTCCTTAAAATGTCCCAGACCATGGACCTGCCCTTTCAGGGAGCCATTTCCCAATGGCCTCTCCCTAAGCAGGACAGGATGAAGCTTCTCTCCCAGGAGAGAGCTCCACCCAGTCATGATTCAATTTCATCACATTCAGGCCAAACCTCAATTCAGGGACTGTTCAACAGAATTCCCTCCCACTTTGCTATTTGAGGACAAGCAAACCTGACCTTATTAACAACACAACCTCCAGCACTTGAGGGTTTCTCATCCCAGGTTGGACATGGCTGAATCAGCTAAAAATAGTCTTCGATATTACAGCAGCTGAAGAACACCTTGGTCAATAGTACTGAAGCCTCCCAAGTGGTCTATAGAAAGAACACTGTAAGGTTTCTGCTCCCCATGTTCAATTCTCAGTGAAGGTCACTGACCCTGGTAACTAGCCTTAGTCCACATGAAATGGGTTCTAAATATTTGGAAAAAGAGGAAAGATACCAATATTTCTCCAACCTTGTTGAGCAACTTTAGCTGTGAAAGAGAACCTTGGTGGATATTAAGTCTCCGTCTTTCCACAGTCCCCATTAGCTGGCTGATGGGATCCTCCTTGGGAAGAATCAACCTGCTCAGNATTTCCAGATCTGCTGCTACATCTCCATTTTGATCCAAGTACAGTTCTTTAGCAGAAATATTGCAAAACTCATTCTTCTGCAGGAAAGGATGGAACTACAAGGGGAACATCCAGGAATTTTAAAATCTGAAACCCTTTTTTAAAAATCCCATTTAGCCTTTACACATTTGAATCTTTCTTCTGCAGTTGTCTAACATCAAAATATGCTTATTTAGAAAAACAGGTGCTTCTGCTATCTTTATAAATAAAAAAGAAAGATTCAGCAAAATTTCTCAACCATATACTGGCAAAACATATATTAATAAAATATAATTGTTGCAATTGGTAAGTTATAGGAAACATTCTAGAGCAGGTAACAAAAAGAATGAATCATAGAGATTATTCATAAACGCCTAGAAAACATCAGGTTGATTATGAGAAACTGTTCATTTAGTGACCGTGCAAAGTTACAAGGGCACTAAAAATGAATTATGATATTTTTTCACACGCTCATTGCAGCCTCCCAGGGTCACGTGATCAAAATCAGAATTCTTGGCATGTACTTATGATGGTTACAGTGTTTTAGGGTCACGTGATCTCCTTTGGGGACTTCTGACGAGCAAAATCAACAGGGAAGCTGGATTCATTTAACAACCGTGTTACTTGCTTAACAACTGCAATGGTTCCCTTCACAAGAAAAGGCAAGAAAGGTCGTAAAATGGGGCAAAACTGACTTAACAACTGTCTTGCTTAGCAACAGACTTTTTGAGCTCCGTTGTGGCCATAAACCCAACACTGCCTTGCGCAGCCTCTTCCAGCACCTGAGGGAAGCTGCAGAGAAGGAGTTCCAGGTCTCTTCAAGGCTGTTCCAGAGGGAGGGAAATGGGGAAAGGAGCTCAGCCACAAGAGAGGAGATTCCGGCTGAAGGAGAGGAAGAAGCTCCGGAGAGGAGGAGCCGTTTCAGAGCTGAGCCCTTAAAGCAGAGGAGCTCAGCTTCCCCTTCACTGATGACACAAAGACTGAGAAGCCATCACTGGGACAAGCTTTAACTGGGATTCCTGCAGAGAGGAGGGTTGGGCTAGGTGGTAGAGTGTCCTTCAAAGTTACAAATATAAAATTCTACTATGCTAATCACAAACCCATAAAGACATGAGTATATTTAAAAATGCATACATCCTTTTAAAATTAGCAGTGTTTAAAACCAAAATGTATCTGTTATGGTGCCTGCGGTTTAGAAGATTGTGTCTCTAGCAATTAGATTGGCCAAACCTGTTGATCTTTTGCAGCATAAGAAGGTTGAGATGGTTCCCCTCCTTCTCCTCTGGATTCCCTCTCCAAAGGGACCGAGATTAATGGATCCACATTAATCCCATACCTGCCATGACTGCAGCCTTGGAGCCCCCAGGATCTTTTCTCCCTCCTTCCTTCTCCTCCTCAATCTGGAGGAATAGGCGGCATTCAAGGCCTGGGCCAGAGTCTTCATGATAGTGTATAAATGGGGATTATTTGTGACCTTTTCCCTGTCCCTTTTCTCCTGGGTCTCCAGTGGGGCTTTCTGGGTGCATCTTCTCCAGCCTTTCAGAGAAAAGATGTGCTTGGAAAGAGAACAATGGAAATAATGATCTTGAAATTGATCTTCCACAAAGAAATAGGGTTCAAAGGTGTCATCCATTGGCCTTTCATTTCGCAGAATAGCAAAGCTCCAAATACTATGGACATATTTGTAAATTCTGTGATTTTTCAATCTATATCCTCTCAAAACTGTATTGATCCAGACTTTTCCTTCAATGGGTCCTGTCAAACGCATAAGTACCAAATGGAAAGGAAGGATTCTGTCCGTAATGGGAGTATATTCCAGGAAGTGAACAAAGACATTGACTTGTCTCCACTTAGTGAGGGCATCCCTGAGGGCTGCTGTATATCCAGTTGTTGAGAACAGTTGTGATATAACCACACAAATTCCATTTCTGACAAGCATAGGAGTGAAAGTTTTCATGAAATTCTCTCCATTCTCTGTGTCTGAAGCAAAGAGGCCAATCAAAATCCATCTGAAATGGAGGAGCAGTTGGACAATTGCTGGGTAGTGGAATCCTTTTTTGGGAAACATCCGGTGGAATGTTATCACTCAGAGCCTCTGAAGCACTATGATAAGTGATCTGAAAAAGCAATGAAGAGTCAGATAAAGTCCAAAATATTAGTTTTTAATAAATTCAACTTGGTCTTGATGAAAAAATTAAATAGATAAGTGTTGATTAACAACACTTAAATAGATAAGTGTTATGCCATATCAAGAAACAGAATATTAAATACAAAGCATTAACAACATTGTATATAAAAATTGAATACAAGAAACAAATGAAATGGCGGAGCCAGCTGTGAAACGAAGTGGCTGTGCTGAAACGCCGCTCCGAACGAGCGTGCCGATTTCACAGCCATTTCTCTGTTCCCGGTGGGTTTTTTAAAAGCCCCAGATCTCTCGGAGGGAGATCAGAAGCGGAGGTGCCCAGCTGAGCAGCTCAGGACAGCGGTCTGAGCTGCAGAAAGCAGGAAAGCCTAGGAGAAAGCCAGGTGAAGGAGACTGCCCATCATGGCAGCCGTGAAGAAATGACAGCTATCAGAAATAGCGGTGAATCAGTGGGACAGTGACTCAACTAACCTGGCGGAGTGAACACTCAGCCAACTCTTGTAAGTGTCCCGGATTGTGAAATCATTCTGGAGAATTTCAAAGAAGAGAAGAAAAGAGGAGAAGCCCCAGAGCGAAAGGGGGAAATCACCTCCCCTGTCAGATAGCGACGAAAAAGGAGGCAGGGGGAAAAAGAGATCTGGCCTTAAAGTAACAGACTCATAGGCTGTACGGACTGGTGATCAAGGGTGGTTTCTCTTTCTGGCTCTTGCAGCAAAGCCAAGAAGAAGTTTAACAAAAAACAAAATAAACTTGAAAAATGACAGTGTGGACTGAGCAGAGAGAGCGGACATCTTGAATAAGAACTGATGACCAATCAGCATTAAATGAGGGAAGAGTGATACTCAAAACTTAAGAAGTGAATTAATTGCTTTAAAAAGTTTCTAAAACAAAAGGGATAAATTGTAATTGATTTGAGAGCTTAGACCAATAAGAATTAATTGAACATAACCTAGTATATGATTGAATTGGAGGAGGCTAACTAGGAACAAAAGGTTGAATGCCCAAGGAGGGTGAGAAAATTTATTTACTTGTCTCCTTGTTGAATACAATAATATTTATAACTGTTAAGGGATTGACTGTAAAACCTGGTCTTTATTGCTAATGAACTGAATATTGGTTATAATATGGAGGTAATTTAATGCTTATTGTTGGGTTTTCGGTTCGCTAGCAATTGACGCAGACGCATGGTGAAAGCAACAAACTCTTTATTACACAGTCCTACAACCAAGCAAGCAGCAAAAGGCATGCAGGCCTTTTATAGTACCTGAAACCCGGACAGTGTGAACCAATAGGAATTTACCTTTTTTGCACCTTGTGCAAGCACACAAGGCTGGCGCCACTCTGTCTGGTCCCGGGCAGCTTTTGGGATTGCCCGGGACCATTTGCAACAATTCTGATCCTGCTGTCAGCTCTTGCAGGCTCAGGACACAACACCCCCCCCTAGATGAAACACACCTGGCTTACGCACAGGTGCATTGTGCAATGTAGGGATGGTGGACACAGATGCATTATTCAAATGCAAGGAGGGTGGAAATACTCGGGTCTGCACGCAGGCAAACCCCTTTCAAAATAATTAGTAACTTAATTAAAATATATCCTAAGTTAAAATAGCATATGAAACTCTTACTGAGTGTTACCCCCTCATTCAGCGACCTCATAGCAAGGTTCCTCCAGTGATGACACCATTTGGCCTGCTGCGACCTTCTAAGGGCCGGTGAGGGTGCCTGGCCTACCTGCTCGCCTACCAGGCTAGGCAGGCCAGGACTTGGATGCCCTAAATACACGGGTGACCCCGGTGAGGGTGCCTGGCCTACCTGCTCACCTACCAGGTTAGGCAGGCCAGGACTTTGATGCCCCAAATACCCAGGTGACCCACCCAGCTGCTGACTGGCTGGACCCTCTGAGTCCAAGCCAGTGTACCTTGGAGGGGTGGAAGTCCCCAAGTCCACAATTGACTCCTCTTGGGAACACTGTCCCTTGAGCCCAAGGCCAGCAGTTGGAGAGGCCTGAGTGGCGGAAGTGCCCCAGTACTCCGTAGCCCCCAAGCACATGCCAGAGGTGCCAGAGTCAGGAGCCGCCTCCATGGCAAACCCCCTTGCTACTGACTTCCTTTTCGGAGCAATTGCTGAATTATGAGAGTGCCCCTGATGGAATTCCCTTTCTCTGGCTGTGTTTGATTTATGTGGATATCCCCAATCTGTCTCCCTGTCTGGAGCACTATCTGACATGTTTGAATAATGTGGATACCCCCCGGTGTGACTCCCTGTCTGGAGCAATAACGGATGTGCAGGATGACCCCTTATCCTGGGAATTCCTGTTTGGAGCACTTGTGGAAGCTTGGGATGACCCCCAACCGACCTCATCAGCTTGTGAGGCCCTGTTAGGCCTAGGGACCTGTGACCCAGAACCCATATTATGGTCCTCCCCCCCCCCAGAGCAGAGCCAGGAGCAGAAACGTGGCTGTCCAGTCTCCAACACAGTTGGTCTATGTGTCTGCGAAGAACACGGCCATCATCCAAGGCAACTTCGTATCACAGTGGCCCAAAGACCTTGCAGACCACTGCTGTGACCCAGAGATGTCCAGGCCCATAGTTCCAGATTGCCCACCTGAAGTCTCCTAAGTGCCCGCGGTTGTGACACCTGCGAAGCCACCCGGTCTGGGTGCAACCTGTCCAGTTTGGTGATGAGGCGGTGACCCCAGTGGAGTTCTGCAGGGCTCTTCCCTGTGGTTGTGCAAGGTGTGGTGCGGTGTGCAAGAAGGAAATCTGCTAACCTGTGATGCCAGTTACTGTAAGTCAGTTTCTTGATAGCATCTTTGGTAGTGCACACCATTCTCTCTACCTGTCCATTGGAGGATGGGTGGAAGGGAGCAGAAGTTGTATGCCAGATCATGTTGGCCTGAAGAAAAGCCTAGAACTCAAAAGAGGTAAATTGAGGACCATTATCAGAAACCAGGACATCTGGAAGCCCGTGCGAGGCAAAAATTCCTCTCAACACCTGGATGGTCCTGGCAGTAGTAGTGGATGAAACAGGAACAACCTCTAGCCACTTGAAATGGCTGTCAATGATGAGAAGGAAGAATTGCCCCTGAAAGGGCCCAGCATAATCTATATGCACCTGTGACCATGGGGTTTGAGTTTCCTCCCACCTATGTATTGGGGCCTGAGGCATTTCAGGCCGTGACTGTTGGCACAATTGGCACCCATGCACCTGAGCCTCAATGGCTTTATCAAGCCCAGGCCACCAAAGATGGCTGCGTGCAAGCGCCTTCATCCTTACTATGCCAGGATGTCCCTCATGCAGGGAGAGCAAGATTCTAGACCTCAATGAGGCTGGGATTACTACCCTACTACACCATAACAGGCACCCCTTGAAAGCAGAGAGTTCATGCTTCCTTTGCCAGAAACTTTGAAACTGAATATCTGGGCACGTGTCAGGCCATCCTGACAACACCCAGGTCAGCACGCGTGTGAGCGTGTGATCAGTGGCAGTTTTTGCAGCCACGTCCCTGGCATTGAGGGGAGATTCAGGTAACTCCTGAATGGAAAGAATATTAATGGCAGGAGCAGGATCTGCCTCTATCTGTTTAAGAGGTAGTCTACTGAGGCCATCAGCATGGCCCATTTCTTTTCCAGGTTTGTGAATTAGAGTGTAGTCATATGCTGACAGGAAAATAGACCATCTCAGCATACGTGGGGAAATAATATGTGGTGTCTGTTTGTTAGTGGTAAACAAACCCAGCAGAGGCTTATGGTCTGTGTAGACCGTGAAGTGGTGGCCATATAAGAAATCATGGAATTTCTTTATGCCAGCCACTATGGCCAAGGCTTCTCTGTCAATCTGAGTGTAATTCCACTCTGCAGATGACACAGTCCTTGAATAGTAGGCCACAGGGACTTGTGTCCCATCAGCCTTCAAATGGCTAGGTACTGCTCCCACCCCATAAGGAGATGCATCACATGTGATGCATACAGGCAATTGCTCATTGAAATACGCTAACACAGCATTTGAAGAGAGCAAGGCCTTAACCTCATTGAAACTTCTTTCGTGGATTTTAGTCCACTGCCATGGAGCCTGCTTGTCCAAGAGCCGGTGTAATGGCTCAGCCACTGCAGCCTTGTGGGGAAGGAAGGCATGATCAAAATGTAAGAGTCCCAAGAAAGGTTGCAGCTCGCTTTTGGACTTGGGACTTGGGGCCTGCGGAATAGCTTGGAGCTTAGATTCAGCAAGATGGATGCCTTGAGCATCAATTCTGAAACCCAAGAATTCAGTGGAAGTGACTCCAATTTTGCATTTATCTGGCTTCAGTTTTAGGCCCACTTGGCGAAAACGAAGCAAGACAGCCCTTAATCTTTCAACTAAGTTTAGAAATGACTCCCAGGCAATGAGGACATCATCAAAGTAGGGACAGACCCCAGGAATACCACCAAGTGTGCGTTCCATGATACTTTGGAATATGCTAGGGGCTACATTTATCCCAAATTGCAGTCTTTTGACCTTAAAGCCCCCCCCCCCCCGTGTGTTACAATTGTCTGGGCCTCTGCAGATGCCTCATCAACAGGTAGCTGTTGATAGGCCTGTGCCAGGTCAAGTTTCGCAAAAATGCACCCCCCCCTTGAGGGAAGCCAGAATGTGGTTTACAATTGGCACTGGGTATGTGTGCTGTTGCAACGCTTTATTCAGTGTGCACTTATAGTCTGCACATATATGGACTTCCCCATTAGCCTTTAGAGGTGTCACTATGGGGGTTTCCCATGGACTAGAATCCACAAGTTCTAAAATGCCCTGCTGGAGCAATTTGTCCAGCTCAGCATCTATCTTGCTTTTGAGGGCAAAAGGCACCCTTTTAGGCTTGACCCTGATGGCCGTGATAGTTGGGTCTAAACGTAATGCAATGGGAGGCCCCTTGTAGGATCCTAGCTCTGAACTAAACACATCAGCAAACTCCTTGCAGACTTCTGCAAGGCCCAACATTTGCAAGTTGTGCAGCCCAGTCGCTTGGATTCCCAGGGCCTCAAACCAATCGAGTCCAATAAGACTCGTGCGTTCACCCCCAACAACCACCACATCTAGGAAACCCTCAAAATCTTTACGCTGAACTTTGAGCATGGCCTCTCCTTTTACACTGACTTTGGAATTTTGAAAATCAGTGAGTATTAGATTTGATGGCCTGAGTTTAACTCGAAGGCCACTACTGCTGCAAATCCTTTTGAATGTGTCCAGTGAAATGATTGATAGAGCAGACCCTGTGTCCAGCTCCATCAATAAGGGAACCCCTTGCAACTTCACGTCAATGCGAAGTTTTTTCTTAAGGGGCTTGTGTGTCCCTGTCCTCAGAATACTCCTACGCGATGCGCAGAAACCCACCCTGTGTTGGCTGGGGACCCTGGTACCTTTCTGAAGCAATTCTTCCAGAGGTTGGACCTTCTGGCGTCCCAAACAGATGGAGGCAATGTGGCCTTGCCTGCCACACACCCTGCAAATGGCGGAGCAAAACCAGCAGTCAGCTCACTTGTGGCGTCCTCCGCACCCGAAGCACTGAAGAGATGCTGGGGCCTTGTCCGGATGCCCCTTCGGCCCCCTCTCAGCTGGCTGGTGAAGTCTGTCCACCTCCTCTTCAGGATCCGCTTCCGATTCTTCTCAAGCATCCTCTTGATGGACGGTAGCTGTGGCTGGAGAATTTCTGGTGAGCCGCAAAGCCTTCACAGCACCGCTTGCTGCTTCTTCAGCTGCCACCTCTCTTAACACGTCTTGGAACAAGACCTCTTCTTTTGCAAAGATCTTTTGTTGGAGGTCTCTGCTTCTTAAGCCACACACGAAGCGATCGCACAGCCTTTCTTCTAGATCCTTGAACTCACAAGGCCTGGCCGCTTGTCTTAAGGCAGCAATAAAGTCCGCAGCAGATTCACCCGGCCTCTGGTCTCTCTGCTCGAACGCGTGCCTCCAAGCGATGACAGATAATTTCGGCTGAAAGAGTTCCTTCAACATCTTCAAGTCAGCATATGTTACTGACTCCAGAAGTGCAGGGGCCACCAGATTTTCCGCGATGTCAAAAGCTTCCTGTCCACAGGCACACAGAAGAGTTGCTGCCTTCAGGCCGTCTTCTCTTATCTGATTTACTCTAAAGTAATTCTCCACCTGTGCTACATAGGAATTCCATCTCTCTGGGTGGGAGACATCAAAATCAGTCAAGCGGCTGATCTTTGACATTGTAAACTTTACGACCTTCACTAATTGCCACCCTGCAAGCTGATGTTTGGGAAAGGGTCCTTTCGCCGAGCTCACCTCCAGTGACGCTGTACTGGCAGGCTAAGTTGCAAATGCAGAACGCCATCTTCCCGATTGCCAGGACTTCCTTGGTGAGTCCTTTACTTTTTTTTCTTGCTTGCAGGTATCCCACCTTCATCGCCAGTGTTGTGTTTTCGGTTCGCTAGCAATTGACACAGACACATGGTGAAAGCAACAAACTCTTTATTACACACTCCTACAACCAAGCAAGCAGCAAAAGGCACGCAGGCCTTTTATAGTGCCTGAAACCCGGACAGTGTGAACCAATAAGAATTTACCCTTTTCATGGCTTGCGCATGCGCTCAAGGCTGGCGCCACTCTGTCTGGTCCTAGGCAGCTTTTGGGATTGCCCGGGACCATTTGCAACAATTCTGAGCCTGCTGTCAGCTCTTGCAAGCTCAGGACACAACACCTATATTATTGTTACATGTTATTATATAGATAAATTAGGACTGTAGTGGAATATAAACACGTGCAATTGATTAATATTGATTATTGTGTATTAGAAGTGTAAGTGTAATAGGTTTCATATTGTGTTAGCAACAAAATATATCATTGTTAAGATATAAGGCACTAGTGATTATAACCTTGGAAGAATAATAAATTCTCCAGGTGTGGTGGAGGGAAAAACAAAGATCGTGTACAAGTTAGAGGATTGTTTGACGTCATTTAGAAAGATGACAAGCACCCCAAATCTAACAAGAGTTGGGACTGGAAGAAGACAGATAACCCAAGCCTCATCAGCAGAATTAAGCCCAACAGGGCAAAGATCCATAGAAGAGATGATGCCACGGGAGAGAGCAGGCTCACTTAAACACTTACAAGCAATGCTACAATCCATGCAAGAGGTTATACTGAGAAATCATGAGGATTTAAAAAAAGAAATAGGTGAAATAAAAAATGATACTGGAGAACTTAAAGAGAAGATAGGAGCAATGGACGGAAAATTTGAATGTTTCCAACAACAGATATTGAAAAATGAACAGAAATTATTAGAAATAGAGGACAGAATGAATAAGGAGGAAAGAAGAGTAGATGAAATGAATGAAAAACTCTCGCAAGCAAACAAAGAATTAGAAAAAACCGTCATCCTGCTTGAAACTGAGAAAGCAGACCATTATTTATGTTTTCAAAACGTGAAAGAAGAGAAGGGGGAGGACCTCCCAGAAATGATGACGGACTTGTTAGCAAGGGCCCTAGGGACAGGGAAAGAAGAGATGGCAAATGAGATTGATGAAACATACAGAATCCACATAAATTACACGAGAAGAAATAACCTACCCAAGGAAGTACATATCAAATTTATGAAGAAGTCAATTAGGGATGAGATTTTGCATAGAACAAGGGACGACCCAATAGAATACAGAGGTAAACAACTAACTGTTCTTAAACAAGTCCCTAGGAGGGTAAGAGACCTGAGAAGGCCCTACCAACATATTACATCAAAATTAATAAGACAAAACATTAATTTTAGGTGGCTAATGCTGGAAGGGATTCTGGTGACCTGGCAAGAAAAATGATATAAGCTAGATTCGATTGACAAAGCAGAAGAGTTTTTCCAGCAGCACCTAGGCAATGAAGATGAATTAGAAGAAAGAGAGTTAAGAGAAGAGAACAATACAGAGAGATATAATAGAAAGACACGAGAATTACAAGGCAAAGAACGGGAAACGGAGAGAAGAGAAAAAATGAGAATGAACTATGACGATGATGATGAAAGTAGACACAAAGAACTCAAGGAAGATAGACTGACAAGAGCAACAAGATCAAAACAGAGGCAGTAATGTAGAAATATTAACAGTATTATCATTAAATGTAAATGGACTAAATTCCCCGGCTAAGAGAAATATAATTTTGAATAAGCTCAGTAAGAAAAACTTGGACATAACAATTTTACAAGAAACACATATAAAGACTCAAGATCAGGATCTACTAAACTACTCTAAGTTAGGAATCAAATTTGTATCGCTTTCACAGCAGAAGAAAGGAGGAATTGTGATATATGTTAAAAAAAGATTCCCAGCAAGACAAATCTATCGAGATGAGGAAGGTAGAATACTGATTATTGAAATTTCCCTGAATAAAAAAAGGTCGCCCTAGTAGGAATTTATGCCCCCAATGAAAAACAAAGACAATTTTATAAGAAACTGCATAAGGTTATTGCTGATATGGAATATGAGAACATTTGTATAATTGGTGATTTTAATGCTATTATATAGAGAGAATTAGATTATAAGAGTGAGGAAGTAAGGAAATGAAGCAGGAGAATATTATCTGGTACTTTTTTTTAAAATGGCGGAAGAATTAAATATTCAAGATAGTTGGAGGGAGAGAAATCTGAATGAAAAGCAATTTACATACTATTCAGGGCGGCATCAATCATGGTCCAGAATTGATATGGTCTGGACAACGAAAGAATTAAATTCAGATATTGATGATGTAGTAATAGACATTAATACTTGGGCAAACCATAATCCCATTATAATTAAATGGAAAGAACAGAAGACAACAAGGAGGTGGGCTCTAAAAAAGGCAGTCTTAAACCAAACAGAATTTAAGCATAAGACAGAGGAACAAATGCGGACATTCTTCCAGATAAATAAGAAAGAGGAGACTAGCACTCAAAATTTATGGGACACGGCCAAGGCTGTTATGAGAGGAACTGCAATTGCGTACATGGCCAATGAATATAAAAAGAAAAGGCAATATCGAAAAAGTTTAGAGGAAAAATACAAAAAAATTAGAATCAGAACTAGAAAAAAACCCACAATGTAGAGACCTAATACAACAGATAGATTTAAATAAGCATAAATTGAACATTATAGAAAAGGGAGAAATGGCAAAAAAATAAATAAAAATCAATAGACAAATTTTTTTTGAACAGGCAAATAAACCCGGGAGATGGTTGGCTTACAGATTGAAAAAACAAAAAGATAAAATATGGATTAGTAAATTATGTAATCAAGCAGGGGAGATGGTACATCAAAATGAAGAAAAAAAATGGGTGACATACGAATGCTATAAGAATCTTTATAAAGAGGATGAAAAGGTTACTGAGGAAAGAATATCACAATATCTTATGAAAGCGGACTTATTGAAGGTTCCGGAAGAATTCCAAAATATATTAAATAAAGATATAACAGTCCAGAAAATTATAGAAGCAATTAAAAAGCAAAAAAGTAATAAAACACCTGGCCCCGACGGATTACCATCCAAAATATATAAGAACCTCCAAGAACTTTTGGCCCCAACCCTATTGGACATATTTAATGATTTACTAAATACAGCAAAAACCCCAAACTCATGGAAAGAAGCAATCATCTCACTAATTCCTAAAGAAAACTCTGATTTGACCTGCATTAAAAACTATAGGCTCATCTCTTTACTGAACACGGATTATAAAATTTTCATGACTATATTGGCAGAAAAATTTAAAAAATATTTAGTTGAATTTATCCATACCGGCCAAAACGGCTTCTTATCTAAAAGACAAATTAGACATAATGTTAGGATTATACTTGACATCTTAGAATATTATGAATTACATAGCGAAAAACAAATGGCATTGATTTTTGTTGATGCTCAGAAAGCATTTGATAATGTCAAATGGAATTTTATGTCGACTCAACTTAAACAGATGAAATTTGGGGAAAAAATTATAAACATGTTTAAAGCAATCTATTCCAAACAAGAAGCAAAAGTAATCATAAACGGAGAATTAACAAATAGCGTCCAAATAAAAAAAGGCACGAGACAAGTTTATTTATTCTTTCTTTAGAAGCACTCACAAGAATAATTCAAAAAGATAAGCTGATTAAAGGATTAGAAATCAGAAAAGAGACATTTAAATTACAGGCTTATGCAGACAATTTAGTTTTCATTCTGGAAGACCCCTTAGAATCTGGAATGAGATTATTACAGGTGCTAGAAAATTATGGAGATGTCGCAGGGTTGAAAATTAATAAAGAAAATGTTAGTTAAAAACATGTCCAATTTACAAGAAACTGAGCTAGTAGGAAAAATCAATATCCAGACATCTAAAAGAGTAAGGTACTTGGGGATCCAACTGTCGGCAAGATGTAGTACACTCAAAAGAGAAAATTATGATAAATTAATAGATCAAATTATAGCAGACTTAGACAGATGGAAAAACTTGCAGCTCTCCTTTATGGGGAGAATAGCAACAATCAAGATGAACATACTTCCCAAATTACTCTTTTTATTCCAATGTGTACCAATTAAATTAGGCAAGGATTTTTTTTGAAAATTTAAACAGAATTACATCCAAATTTATCTGGCAAGTAGAAAACCGAGAATGAAATTAAAATTATTACAGGATGCAAAG
The DNA here is from genome assembly GCF_001527695.2 of Protobothrops mucrosquamatus. Lineage (NCBI taxonomy): Eukaryota > Metazoa > Chordata > Lepidosauria > Squamata > Viperidae > Protobothrops > Protobothrops mucrosquamatus. The sequence continues at coordinate 39,362 of NW_015387189.1, read as the reverse complement.
GAAAGAGGAGGGCTCGGCCTCCCGAATTGGGAAAAATATTATCAAGCAGCAATATCAGTATGGATAAAGGATTGGATACACTTAAGGAACAGAAGACTACTGGCATTAGAAGGCCATGACATGCAAATAGGGAGGCATGCCATAATGTGGGACGGGAAATATAAGGCTCATCAGTACTTCCAGAATCACCATATTAGATGGGCACTATTAGACGTGTGGATAAAAATTAAAAAAATTAATTATATAGAAATTCCCAATTGGCTATCCATATTAGATATATTCATGCGCCCCAAATTCATAAATTTAGGAAGAGTAATCACATATTACATATCAACCCCGACTGCTCTTTAGAAGGCCAGATCCTGAGGTTAAAACTCAAGTACTTTGGCCACCTAATGAGAAGGAAGGACTCACTGGAGAAGAGCCTAATGCTGGGAAAGATTGAGGGCAACAGAGAATGAGGTGGCTGGATGGAGTCACTGAAGCAATAGGCATGAGTTTAAATGGACTCCAGAAGATGGTAGAGGACAGGAAGGCCTGGAGGAACATTGTCCATGGGATCACGATGGGTCGGACACGACTTCGCAATTAACAACAACAACAACAACAACAACCACATATAAAGATACCTTAGATGAGAATGGAGACCTGAAAACAAGGAAAAGATTATTAGAAGATGGTATAGAGTTGGAATGGTGGACATACTTACAAATACAGTCGCGATACAGAAAAGACAAAAAAGAACAGGGATAAAATTAGAGCATACACAATTAGATAAAATCCTTCTAGGAACAGAAGACAAATGATAAAAAAGATATATCAATATTTATTAGAACAAGATTTGTTAGAAGAACAGGTAAAAGAAACAATGTTAATCTGGAGCAAAAATTTTGGTTACAGCATTGACCTAGATAATTGGCAATCATTATGGGACAGAAACAGGAGGTTAACGCTAGCTACCTCCTATAAAGAAAATCTATACAAGATGTTTTATAGATGGCACCTTCCCCCTACAAGGCTAGCAAAAATAGATGAAAAAAGCTCACCAACATGCTGGAAATGTAGAAGGCTTCCAGGGACTTACTATCACATGTGGTGGAAATGTTCAAAAGCACAAAATTTTTGGCATCAGATAAAAAATTGGCTGGAAGAAATACTATTACAAAAAATTGATTTAAAACCAGAAACTTTCTTATTAGGGATTATTAATGATAAACTCAGCAAAGCATCTTACTATTGCATATTTTAACCGCAGCAAGATTGGCATACGCCCAAAAATGGAAAAGAAAGGAAACCCCCACTGAAGAAGAAATAATAAATAAAATCTTATCCTGCGCTGAAATGGACAGGTTAACTCTAGAGATTAAAAATAAAACTGAAACAGAGTATTATGAAATTTGGAAAAATTTGTATGATTAGTTAGAGATAAGGAGGATCACTGAGATGATTATCGATTGATTAGTTGATATCGTAAGGACTTCTTATTAACACCTATATTAAGACACAAAGATATGTAAATACAACGTTTACGACTGAAAGATGGTTTACCAAAAAATTTACAGATGTTATATGTATAGTTTGGTATACTCTGTCCTGTTATAGAATGTATTTGAAGTTTCTGTTTTTCTTTCTGTAACATAAGGTAATACTAATAGCAGTGTTGTATCCAGGGAAGTTGAATCATGTCCACTTTGTTTTTAAATGTACATTTAATAAAATTTGAATTAAAAAAAGGAAAAGAAATAAAAAAGAATAAGAATAAAAATCATGAATCGTATTTCTGTATCTCCCCTACAATTTATTGCAATCAGACCCACATATGCAGATGTGAAGTGAATTGTTTTGTTCAAATAAAGCGCTGTATTATATGTAAATGTTTAACTCTAACTGCAAAGTCAATATATTGCTTTAACACAAGTATCCCAAAAGGTAATTTGTTTAATGTGCAGTGCCAGATTCTGATCTCTCTCTTTCTTATGCAGTTGACATTCAATATTCCAGATTCTTGAATTCCAGATTTTTTCTTTTTATTTCAATCCTGCCTTGATTATTTTTTGGCTCGTTTTCTAGTTATATAAGAGATGGGGAGCTCACAACTCCTAATATAATTTGTCACTTGCAGAATCCAAGAGGCTTTATTTGCAATATTGTATGTTCTAATACAGAGAACTTTGGGACTCTGTCAGGTTTCAGAGGTTTAACTGTACACCAAGAATTACCGCCATGTGGAAAATAAAGGATGCCCTCTTTGAGTTCTGTGGTTTTATGTATCAGGACATAGTAAAAAGCATCTGGTCTTAAGCAATTCTTAAAAGTAGGTAAATACAGCCTCAGATGAACAACAACAATGACATATTACACCATATCATGATTTATTTTACAAAAAGAAAGGCACAATGGAGAAGCCGTGTGTGAAAGACAAAACACTGACTGCTTCTATAGGTATGAAGAGGCTAAGAGGTAATGTCAGAATCCAGTTATATTTCCTTTCTATCTTCTCTGATCTAAAACCAATTCTTACACTTCCCTGAATCCTGCCATACTCCCAACGGGGAGTGGGGAGATGCATGCAGGTTTATTATGTTCACTTCCTCTATTCACTACAAAGTACTCTTTTGTTTATTTGCCTTCGGATCTACTAACCATTACAATGTAACCATTTGCCTCTTATCCTATGCCCCTCTGAACTTCTCCTCCTTACCGGGCAAATAGGAAAAGGGGGGTGAAAAGATATAGACCTCCGGGATCTGGTTTATTTCTCTGTCATCAAAATAAGGTGTGAAGAGCTGTTGAATGATCATGCACAATAGAGCTGGATTGATGTTATCTTTCCTGGATTTAACACCTAGAAATTTGCTGATCTGAATCTCCCAGAAGAACTGTGGGGTGGGGCTTGCTGAGGGATACTTTAAAACATCGATCTAAGGGAATCCCTCAGATCCTGTCTATTATGCCTGCTATAACTACTCTTAATAAAAGTTCCTGTTGGAAGAGATTGTTTCCAAGAGTTCTGCTTTCTTAAGATGTGGGTTGGAGTGGGTCCTTACATTAGACAGGATCTGCAGTAATAGTCAACCTGGAAGGAAGAAACTTACTGGGGTACTTTGCAAAAAATACAATGTCAGACGATGAGGCAGGGAAGGAAGAAAATCCCATGGAAAGGGAGCCTTCCCCCAGACCGAGAACCTGCCAGCTGTCGGGATCCGAAATGTCATACTCCTCAGGAGAAGAGGTGGTGGAGACGCATAACCAAAACCTCGGTAGACAATGGGGGTTGGAAAGAAAAGCGAGTGGGAAAAGAGATTGAGAAAGGTGACCCTGAGATGGGGCAGCCACCAACCAGAATGGAAGCAGGAGATGGAGAAATCCCTGCATGTTAGCAAAGAGGAAGGAAGTTGTGTACAACACTCGAACTGGATCCTAGAGAAAGCTATTGACCTGATGAAAAGAACCTTTGGCTCTATAGGGGAGGAGATCTCTGATCCCCGTGGCCGCACCAGCACCTGGAGCTGCAGCTGGAGAGACACTGAGGGGGAAGTGGAAGTTGTAGTCCTGGGGACGTCTGTTGAACCAGCAGATACCATTTCAGCAGCCCCCACTCCCCGCCGACCCACAGATGGCGATCAGAATGGAAGACAATACACCAATGGTGAAGGCACTGATCCATTCAAAGATTCCCACCGCGGGATGTGAAATTCAAGGGGGAGCCGCCACACTTGGGGTTTTTCCTAACCAAAGTGCTCAGCTACATGGAAGAATATGGGCGGGACATCCCCAGCGACAAAGCCCATATCCGTACCATGCAATCCGCTCTGGACAGACTGGCCACAGACTGGATGGTGAACCTGCATGATTCCAACCCCCGAGAGCTCAACGACTTCAACCGTTTCATGGCTTCTCTGAGAAGGAGATTTGAGCGCCCCCTGGCTGATCACAAGGCCCATGAAAGGATCAAAATGGGGACGCAGGACAGACACCCAGTAACCGAATATACATAAGAATTCCGGGCCATTGCCAGCAAGCTGAACTGGATGGAAGACATCCTCCTTAGCTATTTCAAAGACAGCCTAAACTATGACCTGTATGATGCTTGCCTGCCCTGTGGGGACCCACACCAACTCAACAAATGGTACGTCTTGGCAGAGGAAGCAGAGATCGACCTACTGAAGAGGCACCGCCAAGGAAAACAATGAGGCTGCTCTCTACCTGAGTCGACGCGCGGACCGGCAAAACCACCAGTTATGGCCAAGAAGTCAACGGGCTGTTTCAAATGCGGGAGAGAGGGGCACTGGGCCATAGAATGCCGCTCAAAAGTCCCTCAGCACAACCCAGACCGATCACTGGCCAGGAAATCTGGGAAGTCCCCAGCCAAGCCAAAGGAACACACCATGAGGGCTATAAAAATGTGGAGTCCCCAACCTCTGCCAAACATGGGGAGGGAACTCCAGCCTACACCGCAGGGCTGGCGGACACCTCGGACGATAGCTCGGAGGGCAAATCCCTGGTAAGTAGACCCATTGCACCCCTCCTCAAGACAGTGACTATATTAGCTTCTTCCATGCCCGAAACTGTCAAAGTAAAAGCCTTAATAGACTCTGGCTGACCCGCTGCCTCATTAGCCCAATGCTAGTGGGGAACTTGGGCATTCTGGTGAGGAGGCTGAAAACACCAATCTCATTTGGCCAATTAGATGGGTCCATAGCAGGGGGGTGCCAGCTACCCTAGCCACCTTACCAATCCACCTCTCCCTGGGAAACCATGAGGAAGACATAATGTTTGTAGTGACCCCAGGCATGGAATGCCCAATGATCCTAGGGCTGGAATGGTTAAAGAAATGGAACCTCTGGGTAAATTGGAGGATGGCAGAAATCAATTTCCCAAAGGGGGACCCTACAGACCTAAACCCCCAAGGAGTCCTACCAAAATTAAAAATGGAGAAAGCATCAATGGGAGAAGAAAAGGGGCTACCCAAAATACCAGAAGAATACCTTACTGAAGTTTTCAGTGAGGAGGGGGTGGATGAGCTTCCCCCTCACCGACCCACGGATTGTGCCATAGAGTTCAAGCCTGGGGAAAAACTCCTGAAGCCAAGACTATACTCTATGAGCCCTAAGGAGAAGGAGGAAATGGAGAGATTCATAAAGAAAAACCTAGAAAAGGGGTAGCCACCCCGGTCCTCTTTGGAGAAAAGAAGGATGGCACTTTATGCGTATGCGTGGACTACCGCCTATTGAATGCAATCAGTGAAAGCAACCTACATCCCCCTACCCCTCATGAAGGACATGTTATCCCACCTCTCAAAAGGAAGAATTTTCACTAAACTAGACCTAAGGGAAGCTTACTATCACGTGAGAATTAAGGAAGGGAATGAATGGAAAACTGCATTTAATTGCCCAATGGGGTGCTACCAATTCAAAGTTTTGCCGTTTGGACTACAAGGCCTCCCCGCAGTATTTATGCAATTAATCAATGCGGTACTAAGGGTGCACCTATTTAAGGGGCTCCTGGTTTATTTAGATGACATCCTTATCTTCACCGAATCCAAAGAGGAACATATCAACCTAGTCAGAGCAGTTTTAAAGAAACTCCAAGCTGCCCACCTATATGCCAAATTATCAAAATGCGAATTCCACCAGGAAAGAATAGACTATCTGGGTTATTGCATAGCCTCACAAGGCATTGAAATGGACCCAGAGAAGATCAGAGCAGTTTTAGAATGGGCACCACCTCGCACAAGAAAGCAGCTGCAAAGTTTCCTGGGTTTTGCAAACTTTTACCGCCAATTCATTCCCTCATTTGCCCAGATAGCCCTGCCCCTCATGAACTTACTAAAAATGAAGGGAGCATCCTCAGTAAAACCTAGCCAGCCACTAAAATGGACAGTGGAGTGCCAAGCGGCGTTTGAGAGATTAAAGATACTCTTTTCTGCCGAACCAGTACTGAGGCACCCAGACATGGATAAGCCCTTCATAATACAGGCAGATGCAAGTGATGTGGCAGTGGGAGCTGTACTATTACAAGAAAACGATGAAGGGGTATTGCAACCCTGTGCGTATACATCCAAGAAACTCACGGAAACGGAACAGCGCTGGCCCGTGTGGGAGAAAGAGGCATACGGGATACGTTGGACATTACTCACGTGGTGCCAGTTCCTTGAAGGCAACAAAACCCCTTTCCAGGTGTGGACAGACCAAAAAAATTTGGAAGCCTTGAAAACACCCAGGAAGCTCATCCCCAAGCAAGCCCGCTGGTCCCAGCATTTTCACCAATTCCACTTTACGCTCAAGCACTTGTCGGGGGGAAAGAACCTCTTGGCAGATGCACTGTCTTGCATGCCCCAATATAATGGCATGTGAGCTGCCAATTCTAAACCACTTATGGCAGAACCACAACTGGCAGTGCCAGTAACCACCAGACACCAAGCTAAATTAAAACCACAGCTGGGTAGCCAAATTGGAATCGAATTCCGGAAAACTTTGAAAACAGATGAATGGTTCCAGAAAAATAAACACGTGTGCACAATCAAGGATGGACTGCCTTGGGTGGGGGAAAAGTTATATATACCAACAATCCAAAGAGTGACATTCATGCAGCTTTGCCACGACACAAAATCAGCAGGGCATTTTGGATTTGTAAAAACATTACACTTAATTAAAAGGTAATTTTGGTGGCCATCTATGAAAAACAACATAGAAAGTTATGTGGCCAGCTGCCCAAAGTGTGCAACTGCCAAGAGGTTGCAAGGGAAATCGCCCAGACTGTTACAACCAATGGCGAATCCCTCAGGCCCCTGGAGGGAAATAGCCATGGATTTTATAGTGGAATTACCAGAAAGCAATGGGAATACTGTTGTCTGGACAGTCACGGATTTGTTTTCCAAACAGGTGCACTTTATCCCTTGCCAAAAGATTCCCACAGCAAAAGCCTTGGCAAAACTTTTTGTGCAGCACATTTATAGACTGCATGGGGCACCCCAATGCATCATATGTGATAGGGGAGTGCAATTTATGTCAGTATTTTGGAAAGAATTTTTATCCCTCTTAGGGACCACTCAGGGACTGTCATCTAGTCATCATCCTCAATGTAACGACCAATCAGAACGTTCGAACTCAGTACTTGAGCAATACTTAAGATGCTTTATTAATTTCCAGGAAACGAATTGGACAGACCTACTCCCTTTCGCAGAAGTTCCCTACAATAATGCAGTCCACTCCAGCACAGGTTACACTCCTTTTCAAATAGCTACCAGTCAAAGTTTCAACCCCATGCCAGAACTAACAACAAACGAACCGGCAATCCCATCACTGAACGAATGGATAGAACAATTACAAAACACCTGGCCAATAGTTAGAAAAGCACTAGATGAAGCTAGGCAAGCATACAAAGCACAAGCAGATAAAAAAAGCATTGAACCCACACCATTCATTATAGGAAAAATGGTTTATTTGTCTACAAAATACCTAAAATCCCTACAACCCTGTAAAAAACTTGGACCAAAATATATAGGGCCTTTTCCAATTAAAAGAATCATAAACCCAGTAACAGTAGAATTAGAATTACCCAAAATCCTCAGGCAAATACACCCAAATTTTCATTGCAGCTTGCTGAAAAAAGAGCATCAGTCATCGTTACGGCCAAAAATCCCCCCCCCCACCTCCAATCATGGTGGAGAGCGAACAACACTTTGAGTTAAAGGAAATCCTAGATTCTAGGAGATATCATTGAGCGACTCAGTACCTAGTAGCATGGAAACATCTCCCTGCCTCACAAAATGAGTGGGTCCATAAACGTCATGTCAGAGCCCCAAAACTGTTAAAGAAGTTTCATACAGAATATCCCAACAAGCCAGACCAACTTTTATTTGTTTTGTTTTGTTTTGTTTTCTCTACAGGTGGATCTCTCTTATTTTTAAGGAGGGCAGGATGTCAGAATCCAGTAATATTTCCTTTCTATCTATCTTCTCTGATCTAAAACCAATTCTTACCCTTCCCTGGATCCTGCCATACTCCCAACAGGGAGTGGGGAGATGCATGTGGGTTTATTACTTTCACTTCCTCTATTCACTACAAAGTACTCTTTTGTTTATTCGCCTTCGGGTCTGCTAACCATTACAATGTAACCATTTGCCTCTTATCCTATGCCCCTCTGAACGTCTCCTCCTTACCAGGCAAATAGGAAAAAGGGGGGGGGGAGATACAGACCTCCAGCATCTGGTTTATTTCTCCATCATCAAAATAAGGTGTGAAGAGCTGTTGAATGATCGTGCACAACGGAGCCGGATTGATGTTATCTTTCCTGGATTTAACACCTAGAAATTTGCCAGTCTGAATCGCCCAGAAGAACTGTGGGGTGGGGGTTGCTTAGGGACACTTTAAAACATTGATTTGTAAGGGAATCCCTCAGATCCTGTCTATTATGCCTGCTATCAACTACTCTTAATAAAAGTTCCTGTTGGAAGAGATTGTTTCCAAGAGTTCTGCTTTCTTAAGATGTGGGTTGGAGTGGGTCCTTACAGGTAGCCTGGTGCTGCTGATCAAGTGACCTTGATTAATTGATCATCAGCAAGTGTGACTGCCTCTATAAAAGCCAAAGTTTCAGGAGTTTGCCAGTCTCCAGCATTGAGTTGTGTGTTAACACAATGTCAAAAGATAAAGACATCAGCAATGATCTTAGAGAACAATTGTTGCTACCTGTCAATCTGGAAAGGGTTACAAGGCCATTTCAAAACAATTTAAAGTCCATCATTCTATAGCAAAGAAAATTATTCACAAGTGGAAAACATTCAAGGCAGTTCCCAATCTGCCCAGGAGTGAACATCCCAGCAAGTTCACCCAATGCTCAGAGATACTGCAAAAAATCAAGAGTTCCACCTCAGACTCTACAGGCCTCAGTGAGCATCTTAAATGTTCATGGCAGCAGAATTAGAAAAGAGCTGAACAAGGAGGGTTTCTTTGGAAGGGCTGCCAGGAGAAAGCCTCTTCTCCCGAAAAAGGACATGGCAGCCCAGCTGAGGTTTGCCAAGTGGCATCTGAACAAATCACAAGACTTCTGGAACATTCTCCTTTTGATGGAAGAGACCAAAGTGGAGAAGTTTGGCCATAACACACAGGGCCACGTCTGGCGAAAACCACACACATGCCATACCAACCGCCAAGCAGGGTGATAGAGAGGTGAGGATTTGGAATTGTTTTGCAGCCAGAGGACATGGGCACCTTGCACTATGTTGTGTGTTGTTCATCTAAGATTGTAGTTACCTACTTTTAAGAACTGCTAAGGACCAGGTGATTTTTATCAGATGTCCTGACACATAAAATCATAGAACTAAAAGAGGATGGACTTTCCTTTTCACATGGCTGTATTTTCCCTGATTTTAGACATAGATGAAATTGTATAAATTCCCAATCCAGCTCTGAGTCAGCAACTGAAGTCCTTTTATCCATCTCCAAAATATTCCTTGGGTCCACTGATTGGGTTTGTTCCAGTAGAGGCATATTTTAAGTCCCAAATTTCAGTCCAATGTAAGGATTTGGGGATAATTTTGGCATTCTTTTCTCTAAGAATTAGGAAGAAAGCTGGATAGTTATGTTTTTTTTAAATTTAAGCAGTAAATTCAACCCTGCCCTTGCTCTGTGTGGGCTCCTTTGATGATGGCAGATCCAAGATTCAGTCTCAGAGAAAAGTAACACTGGGTAAGGGAAGATTTTACTTGCTGTATTGGCTACATTTGTTTTCCAAAGACCAGAACTTTTGACATTCATTTATCAATAATCAGAGAATTACTATGACAGTAGGAGCCAGGTTTTCTCAAGAGTCTACACAATCTAACCCATAGGATAACAGTACAGCATTATCAGTTTAAACCAAGGTGTATTTAGCAAGTAAGAGGCTCAGTGCCTTAAAGACATTGAATCTGTTCCAGCAGTTCGAGTTCTGTCACTGCATGGCGGGGTGAGCTTGCGTAGCTTACCTCAGCTTCTGCCCACCTAGCAGTTCAAAAGCCTGTGACAACACTAGTAGATAAATAGGTACCACTTTGGTGGGAAATGTGGTGTGTTTCATGCAGACTGTTGGGCCCCTGCCAGTGCTGGACTTGCTCGGATGTGACACCCAACTGCGAGGCGACATCGGTGGTGAGAGAAGGCCCGGCTGATGCCACAGGAGACCTCTTGTCTTTCTGGTGCGGAGCTAGTTCACCCCCTGTGGTACACCCTGGATGAGCTCATGAGCACAAACTGAACAGACTAGCATTCCTCGGCTGCGAAACAAACACTATGTAATCTCCTGGCTATTTATACCTTTGCCATATGCTAAATAAATAAATAAATAGCACTTTAGGCTTGTACATGAGAATCCTTCCTTTGTCCTGGTACGTCATTAATATCTAGACTGAATAACAAAAGTTCAAATATGTACTCTTTTACATTACCCCTTAGTAAGTACCTATCTTTCTTCTCAGGGCTCCAGTGAGCCCAGACCTCCCTCTCAAACAAGGGCTTGTGGGAAGGGCTTGGATCAGGGCCAGCAGTCTTAGTTCCATTTTAAGGGAAATCATTTTCCTCCATCATATTTCTCCATTTACTGTATCAAATGCTGCAGTAACATCTATAAAGGCAGAAAACCCTGGTTTACCCAACTGACATATTGTGTAGTTAGCTATTTCAAAAGAAATCTGTTGTCAATATTAGATTATTAATGTATTAATTAATTATTATACAACTGTGTGAAACTTTTTCCTCTACTTAAAACCTTCTTGTTCTTCTGCAAGAATGCACTTTTCTTCTACCCAACCTCAAGTTTACTTAAGAGGAACATGGTGTATATTTTAGCCACAATATCCATTAGTCCAGGGCTTTTCAACCAGTGGTACGGGTACCACCTGTGGTCCATTGGCACCTGGCAGGTGGTACGTGACCATCCTGGAAAAGTGGCAGTGGGGGAGGGGAATGAGCTGAACTGGTGGCAGCACCGCACAAACCTGAGCGAGAGACGGCTGGAGCTGCAGGGCTGTCAGGGCTCAGCGGAAGTGCCAGGATCAATGACAGGCTCCAGCTGGAACTCGGTGCTGATCCTGGCGCTTCTGCTGAGCCCAGAAGAAGCGCCAATCAGCTGGAATGTTGCAGCATCTCCAGGGTCTTGTGATTTACATTCAGATGCTTGGCAACTGATTCATATTTATGACGGTCACAGTGTCCCAAAACCTGCTGCAACCGCCCAGCAGATGGGGGGGAATAAAAACCAAACACCCCCCCACCCCACCCCCGCTGCCAATCCTCAACAGAAATGCTCACAACAATGAAAACCTCGGACAGGAGGAAGAGCGTCTTGGGTGGGCAGGCAGGTGTCTTACTGGGCTGTGGCTTGGGGGGCACTTTTTTTCAGTGCTATTGTAACTTTGAACAGTCACTAAGCAAACTTTTGTAAATCGAGGACTACCTGTACTTTATCACTTTTTCCCCTTTTTTTTTGGTCATCAAGTTTTTGACACCTTGCTAGGCGACGGGTGGTACTCGGATATTGTCATATCCTAAAAGTGGTACAATGGATGAAAAGGTTGAAAAGTCCTGCATTAGTCTAACTAACCTCTAATTGCTAGAGTCCTATTTGTTCCATTTTGTTTATACAAAGAAACACTACTATTGGCAACTTGAGTACAACTGGATATGTCAGGCATTATTTCTGTGTGAAAAAGAACATGCCAATAGTTCACCCACAACTGGAGATATTTTTTGAATATCCAGGATAAAGTCCTCTACAGGGACCATACAGCATTTCAGGCCTTTTATGAGGAATTTAAACATAAACATAGTAGAAAAAACATAACTGATATGTTTGCTATTATGGAGAAAAGCAACTCTTGAATTCCATGCAAAAGACATGCTTGGATCTGTTGCTCACCCACCACCATCCCGCTCACTTTACCAGACAGAGAATAACACACAAAAACCTGGGGGACTTTGTAGGTGTCTGCTAATGTTGACATCTGGATGGAGATTTCCCTGTCAGCTCCATCAAGAAGAGCCAGGAGGTTCTCCTTCCTTCCACAGCCGTAGTTGGGGACATTGGCTTCTCCAGTAGAGAGAATGTCCAGCAAGGCATCTGAAGTGTGTAAAGGGCTCAAATAATTGTCATGGATGTTGAAGCCAAGTGTGAGATTGTGCAAGAGCTGGGGATTCTTGTTGACCAGTTGAATGGTGAAAATGAATTGTAGGGTGTATGAAAAACCATAAGCCTTACTGTAAAAATTTTTCATGTTATTATCATGAAAAGCAACAACATTTTTTTAAAGAATTTATTCCTTTTTGTCTCCACAAGCCTACTAAGACTTAAGCCAATTCTGATCCAAAACCAATAATCTGTTATACAAATAGGGGAATGGGCTTAGCAGAGGCAACGACAACTGTTTCAATCACTACTTTAAACAAAATGAATTCAAGTGATGAATTCAGGGGTGAACGGGGAGAAGAAAATAATCTGATTGCCTTTGGGGTTTTTATAACCCCATCTCTGGATTTGAGTATCTTGTACAAAATAAGAAAAAAGAGGAAATCAAAATCATCCAGGAAATTAGAGAAGTCCTGTAATATAGAAGCAAGTGAAAAGAAGAAGAAAAGAAGGAGAGTGTGAGAATTAGAAAGTGGGGGGAATGCAAGTCCATCACCTTGAACGACTTACGATGGAGATGGAACAAAAGGAGCCATGTTGAAAGGTAACATTATATTCGATAGTTCATTTCCAGTGATGACTATACCAATGAGATGGTCTCCTGGCCTGTAAAAGCTCCATGGTTTATTTTCATCCTGGTGCTCCAAACTCAGCAGGCATTTCCTTCTAAGCTTCCCAGAGACTGGCTGGGACACCAGCAGCATCAGAAGCAGAAGCAGCAGGTCCATAATTCATAGGGCTTTATTAATCCTCTCCCTGTTTCTAACACCAACAGCAGAGAACAAGTGGAAGAATTCAAAGCACTCTCAGAAGGTGGAGATGCCAGAGACTTTCCTGATAGAAACAGAGAAACACTCAACTTCACCTGGGAGGAGAGAGAGGTACAATCAAGAGCAGAGCCCCAGCCTGACCCAAAACGTGTTCCCTCAGAGCTTGACCTAAGGAATTTATCCTTTTTGGGTACAAGATCCTTTGCTTATGGCTTCAGTCTGATGTCTCTATCAAAGGCACAGAGATCTCAAAGACCCAGGTGGTCATAATTACAGTGAGAAGCAACTTCTCCTCTTGGGATCCTGAACTCCTTCTGGGCTCCATGTGCAAAGGAGGCACTGGAGAAAAGCAAGTTAGTGAAAAATCACAGACACACTCCTGGGGGTTCTGTTGTGTTGTGGTTGTGGCCCTTCTTGTCAGGACATGTCCAGAAAGTGATGCTGGAGGAAGGTAGCTCAATAACAAGGGAACTGATGTCTTCTGTCCTTCAATGTGGTCTCCTTGTCTCCAGAGACTGTTGGGGAAGGTCACCTAGAGCTGTGGAGTTTGGTGCCACTCTAGGTTGGTGACACTTAACTCTTGTGTTGCCTCTCATCTAACCGCCAAGGAAGCAATCAGACCCCTTGGATTCTGCCTAACATTAAGAGTGGGGCCTGTTTGGGATTTTCTTTTATATCAGAACTTTATATATTAATCCTAAATTGGAGCTGACTTTAACATTCCTTATGCCTGAAGTGAAATTTTGTTTCTCCTCTTTTCTAAGCAATATCAATTTTGGGATGAGAGGCAGGAAAGTGACAGCCTGTGGGCTGCATCGTTGGCTGAATAGGGAGAAGGTCATAGAGTTGGTGGAAGTTTTTCTTTTTCTTCACACTTTCGGCATTGTCTTTACGTATTGATGTAAGATTCTTTGTATTTTGACGTTTCTTTCTGGTTTATTAAATCAAGAATGGACTGAAAGGTCTGAAGCTGAGATGTATTAATTTATTTATCAAACTTATTGGCCTCCCATCTTCTGGCAGGGCAACTCTGGGCGGTTTACAAAGGTGGGAGAGGTTCCCACAGCCAAGATGGTGCCACCTGTTTTCTAGCCACCTGATTTTTGTAAGTCTGATGTCCCTCCCCCCTCTGGTTGTGTGAATGCCCTTGGTGGGGTGGGACATTCCCATCTCTGAGGCTGTGGGGTGAACCCCTTCCCCAAAAAACCTCCGAGTGCTTTGAAGCTGCTCTTGGGGCCCGTGTCCCTGTTTATTTGGATCCATTGTCCACGGATTGTGTCTCTTCTCTGGATGAGGCTCCCTGATACGTCCGCCTTTGCCTAGAAGGGAGAACTGGGGAGGGGGCTGAGTGGGGGGGATCTGAAGGAATGGCAGGACTCTCCTTATGGTGAGATGACAGCCCATATCTCAGGCACTGCCCTCCATGCCTGGCTTACCAGGTCCTTGGTGGCTCTGGGTTCAGGCTGTTGCTTGTTCAAGGCCAGGCTGAGGCATAAAAAGGGCTTCTCTCCTCCATGAGGGTCTCTGCCGTGTCTCACTGAAGCCTGGACGGGCCCAGGGCTTTCCAGTCAGAAATGGGCCCACCCTGATTTCTGGGTTCAGCCCAGAAGAGACCCCAGAGGAGAGGAGGAGAGGCGGCTGCTGTCATCAGGGGTTCATTCTGGGCTCTCAAGAGGCTGCACCTAAACCTGGGTTTTGTCTCAGGGTGGCTGTGAGAACGTTTCCCCATACTTGGTGAAGTGTGTTGTGTGAATATGATCCTCGCAGGAAGAAAAGTGTCTCCAGCTTATTTTCAATTATAATCGATTGTTTAGCCCGTCTCCACTGAATTAATATACTTTGGGGTTCCCATTTTCATTGACTCATCGCCCAGCAGGATCAACTTCAGAAAACAAACCATGATTAAGAGTTGCAAGTGTGAATGCAGGCATGGGTGAAGTAACTAGTTAAAGCAGGTTGGGTAGATAGCATAACAGACATTTTTGTCACTCCTCAGCTGACTGTCTGCCCCAGCTCTCCCTAGTCTATTTCTGCTTTCTAGGAATAAAATTAAGAGTGTCTGCTGATTGATAAGAAAAAGAAATCTTTTTTATATATAAAAAAGAGGAAAAACTCCTTGATTGCCTGATATCCTCCAGTGGGATATCCTCAATATCCCACTCCTGCCCCCATGAAATTAGGGAGGAGGACCCCCGTCTGTGGGGGAAGAGCCACCGGCCCATTGGGTCTCCTTCTGCCGCCCCCTCCCTTCATGACACCCCCCCCCCGGTTTCTCCCTCCCCACCAGCCCTCTGGGGGCCCAGGAGAGGATGGAGGGGGAGACCCTCCCCCATCCAGGTCTGGCTTTGGGAGTCAGGAGCTCAGCCCAGCTGAGGTGGGGGCACGGAGGCTCTGGGGCAACTGCAGGGTTTAAACCAAGATCGACTTTATTAAAACTGTGGCAAAAGTACAAGGTTTCACGCACAGAACACAGTTAAAAAAGGATGAAAGATAAACAATCCTAACACAATTCTAGCTACAGCTAAACACCTCAGCTTCCACCTTTGCCAGGTTTCCCACCTTCCATGGGAAAGAACTTTTCTGCCCCGGGTGAAGCTTCCTCCTTCTCCCTGCACTGATCTGGATTTTGCCCTGTGGGGATCTTTATATGGTAATAAAACAGATCCCGTCTCCGAGGCTCTTTCCCCCCTTCCTGCGTCTCCCGTTCAGGGTTTCTCCCTCTGGGAAGCCAGGGGGGCCTCTCCCTGCAGCTCCTTCCCAGTCCTCGCATTCCGACGGTTTCTCCCTCCGGCAGCCTCTTTCCTGGGAGAGAAGGACTCCTTCTGAAGACCTTTCCACACTCCCCGCATTGACCTGATTTCCCCCTGAGGGGATTCTTGGAGGGGAAGGGAGGGATCCCCTCTTCCCGAGACTCTTTCCGCCCATCGAGCATGGAAATGGCTTCTCCTCCTGGCTCTTCGGCTGCTCCTCCTCCGGCCTCTGAGGTCCTCAGGGAGTTGGAGGCGATTCTCCTCCCGGGTCACGTCCAGTTCCTTGGGATGACATCAGATCGGTCTCTGAATAATTCTCATCAACTCCTGGATAGAAATAAAATAAAATAAAATAATAAAATTGTTCGCAAGCAGGTAATTGGCCTATAGTTTCCTGGTGCCACCTCTTTTGCAGGTCCTTTCATTTTCAAGTAGATTTTGCCTGATGTTGGCCACTCTTCATTGTCAGCTCCTTGCAGAAGGGCTGTTCAGCTGCCCCTCCACAAGTAGGGGTGAACCAGTCAGATGTTTCGACCAAAAACCACACAATTCATCTTCACCTGGTGCTCACCATTCCTTGACCTTCCCTGGTCTTCTCTCCACCATTTCTGATGCTGTTATTACAAGTGCTTTCATTTCAGCCTCCTTTTTATTCTTAGCCCTCTCCCTTAAACAAGCTGTGTTGTTGTTGTATTTCTTTGTGTTGTCCCTGATCTGCAGTCTCTCCATTGATCGGTAGGTAGAAAAGTTTCTGATCGGATTGGAATTGGAGGCTCTGCCTGTAATTTGCAATTCGAGCTGTGTATATGCCAGGGATGGTGAACCTTTTAGAGACTGAGTGCCCAAACTGCAACCCAAAACCCACTTATGCATCGTCGAGTGCTGGGTGAGTGTGGCCATGGGAAACCCCCATTGTAACGCCTTTAAAGGCTAATGGGGAAGTCCGTATTTGCCCGGACTATAAATGTACTTTGAATACAGCTTTGCAACAGCATGCATATCTTGTACCGGTAGTGAGTCATATTTTGGCCTCCGTCAAAGTGAGTCATATTTTGGCCTCCCTTTGTTTGCAAAGCTTGATTCAGCACAAGCCTATCAACAGCTACCTGTTGATGAGGCAACTGCTGAGGCCCAAACAATAGTGACCCATAGGGGCGCTTTTAAGGTAAAAAGGTTACAATTGGGGGTGAATGTTGCTCCTGGCATATTTCAGAGCATCATGGAGCGCACACTCAGGGGTATTCTGGGGATGTGCCCCTACTTCAATGATGTCCTCATCGCAGGGGAGTCATCACAGAATTTGGCTGAGAGGTTATGGGCTGTGTTGCTTAGGTTCCGTCAAGCGGGCCTCAAATTGAAAAAAGACAAATGCCAAATTGGAGTCACTGCCACAGAATTTTTAGGCTTTAAAATAGATGTTCAAGGCATCCACCCTGCAGAATCCAAACTGAAGGCCATTCAGGAGGCCCCAAGTCCCAAGTCTAAAAGTGAGCTTCAGGCTTTCTTGGGACTTCTTAACTTCTATCATGCTTTTCTTCCCCATAAGGATGCAGTGGCATCTTAGATAAGCAAGCTCCATGGCAGTGGACTAAGGTCCATGACAGGAGTTTTAATGAGGTCAAGGCCTTGCTCTCATCAAATGCTGTCTTAGCACATTTTAACGAGCAACTGCCTGTGTGCATCGCTTGTGATGCTTCCTCTTATGACTGCAGTACACAGTCACCTGAAGGTGATGGGACACAAGTCCCTGTGGCTTACTATTCAAGGACTCTGTCATCTGCAGAGCGGTATTACGCTCAGATTGACAGAGAAGCCTTGGCCATAGTGGCTGGCATAAAGAAATTCCATGATTTCTTATATGGCCGCCACTTCACGGTCTATACAGACCACAAGCCGTTGCTGGGGTTGTTTACAATGACCAAACAAACCCCACACATCATATCTCCATGTATGCTGAGGTGGTCCATTTTCTTGTCAGCATATGACTACACGCTCATTCACAAACCTGGGAAAGAAATGGGCCATGCAGATGGCCTCAGTAGGCTACCTCTCACACAAATAGAGGCAGATCCTGCACCTGCTGTTAATATTCTCTCTATTCAGGAACTGCCTGAATCTCCCCTCAATGCTAGGGACGTGGCTGCAGAAACAGCCACTGATCACACGCTTACATGCGTGCTGACATGGGTGTTGTCAGGATGGCCTGACACGTGTCCAGATTCTGCGTTTCAAAGCTTCTGGCAAAGGAGGCACGAACTGTCTACATTTAAGGGGTGCCTGTTATGGGGTAGTAAAGTAATTATCCCAGCCTCACTGAGGTCTAGAGTCTTGTTCTCTCTGCATGAGGGATATCCAGGCTTTGTGCGCATGAAAGCGCTTGTGCGCATTAAAGCGCTTGCACGCAGCCATCTTTGGTGGCCTGGGCTTGATAAAGCTATCAAGGCCCAGGTCACGGGTGCCAGGTGTACCAACAGTCACGGCCTGAAATGCCTCAGGCCCCTGTACACAGGTGAGAGGAGACACAAACCCCTTGGTCAAGGGTACATTTAGATTATGCTGGGCCCTTTCAAGGGCAATTCTTCCTTATCCTGGTGGATAACCATTCCAAGTGGCTAGAGGTTGTACCTGTCTCCTCCACTACTACTGCTAGGACCATCCAGGTGTTGAGAGGAATCTTCGCTACCCATGGACTTCCTGATGTCCTCGTTTCTGACAATGGGCCCCAATTTACTTCTCTTGAGTTCCAGGCTTTCCTACAGGCCAACTTGATCCGGCATGCAACGTCAGCCCCTTTCCACCCTTCTACCAACGGGCAAGCTGAACGGATGGTACACACCACCAAGGATGCACTTAAAAGAATCATGCACGGTAGCTGGCATCACAGGTTAGCAGATTTTCTTCTTGCAACCGCACCACACCATGCACTGCCACTGGAAAGAGCCCAGCTGAAGTCCGCTGGGGTCGACGCCTCATCATGAAGTTGGACAGACTGCACCCAGACCGGGTGGCTTCACAGGTGTCACAGCCACGGGCACCTAGGAGACTTCAGGTGGGCGATCCAGTCTGGGTAAGGAACTATGGTCCTGGACATCTCTGGGTCAGTGCTGTTGTATGTAAAGTTTCAGGGCCACTCTCATACGAAGTGGCCTTGGGCGATGGACGCGTTCTTCGGCGCCATATTGATCAACTGCGCTGGCGGTGGTTGTCCACCAATGTTTCCACTCCTGGCTCTGCTCTCGAGGGGGGGAGGAGGGCCATCAATTGCATTCTGGGCCTCAGTCTTCCGTCTCCAGCGAGTTCTCACACGCTAATGCACAGGGTCCAGTGACGGAATGGGGGCATTCTCAGGATTCAGCTATTGCTCCGAACAGGAAGTCTCCAGATCGGGGGTCATCCCAGGCTTCCGCAAGTGCTCCAAACAGGAATTCTCCTGAGAGGGGTTTTGCCCTAGTGGCAGTCCTGACTCTGGCACCTCGGCCACATACATGGGGGACTGGGACTACTGGGGCACTGCTGCAATGCAGGCCACATCCGATGCTGGTCGCGGGCTTGAGAGACAATGTTCCCAAGAGGAGTCCATTGTAGACTTGAAGAATTCCACTCCACCATTGGACTTGGGGATTTCCACCCCTCCGAGGAAACCTGGCTGGGATTCAGAGGATCAAGCCAGTCAGCTGCGGAGTGGGTCACCTGGAATTATAAGGCATCAAAGTCCTGGTCTATCGAGCCCACCAGATGGGCAGGTAGGCCAGGCACCATTAAATAGAAGTCCTGGTCTGCCTAGACTGGCAGGTGAGATGTCAGGCCAGGCACCCTCCCTGACCCTGCGACGGTCACAAAGGGCCAAATGGCCACCTAAATACCTTAAAGATTATGTAAGGTGACTATCAGTCCAAAGGCCACCTTACTAGTCAAAGAATTATGTTCCACAAAATGGTTGTTGTCATTATTTTGTTAAAACTTTATTTGTTATTATTATGATTTAGTATAAAGTGCTCTGCCAAGGCGCAGTAAAAGAAAATTGTGTTTAACACTTATCCTGTCCAAGACATCTGTATGGGGGCTATTGTGCCTTCTGTGGCATGTTTCATCCAGGGGGGAGGGGTGTTGTGTCCTGGGCCTGCTGAAGCAATTCAGCAGGCCCAGAAATGTTGCAAATGGTCCTGGGCAACCGAAAAGCTGCCCAGGACCAGACTGGCTGGCGCCGGACTTGTGCGCATGCACATGATGCGAAAAAGGTTCTTCCCTATTGGCTGGACTGCCTGGGGTTTGGGGAGACTATAAAAGGCCTGCGTGCCTGCTTGCTGAGTTGAGTTGAGTTAAGGAACAAATAAAGAAGTACTTGATTACAGCATGTCTCTTGCTTCAATGCCGCGAACCCCAATACATAAAACTAAGATTCTATGATTATAAGCTTATATGATTATAAGGTTCCATGATTCTAAGATTGTATACTTGTATTGTATATGATTCTAAGATTCTGTGATTCTAAGATTCGGATTCTATGATAGGTTGAAAGCTTCATGAGCCCTTCTCTTCTTTCTCCTCCTTTCTCCTTCCTTTCATTAGACCACAGCTGACTTTTTTCTGCTGGGGCAGCTGGTGGCGTTGCTGTGCCTGCACATTGGCGACAGTGTGAAAGAAATTGGCCAGACCTCTGCGGAGGCCGCCTACCACCTCCACTGCATCATGCTGAACAAAATGGGTGAGAAATTTTGACTCCCTCGCCAAGGGGCTGCCGTGCTGTAAGGAGACCGCAGATGCACGCTGCCCAGGAGAGCACCGAGTGGCACAGCCTCTGGCTTGACCAAGACCCTGGGCACCGGGCTTGGCAGAGTTGCCTTGAATGTGCAATTGATATTGGCTTCTCTCAGGGCCAGGGGTCCTTTTAAGACTGAGTTCTCACGTTACGTGGGTCAGTTAGGCTAAGCACCTCCGGTCACCCAGTACGGGATTGTCAGTCTTGGCCCATTGTTTGTGTCTTAGCGTGTTTTGCAAAGTCACATTTTAGTAATTGGATGGCTGGATGTATTGTGGGAAGGGAGAAAATGGGTTAACGAAGTTAGTGATTGGGTGGACAGTATTAAGGGAAAAGCTAAAGGACGAGTGCTTAGCCTTAGAATAAATTCTACATTAGTTTTATAGTTTCAACACCATTTCATATGTCTTCTCATTTTTTAATTGGGAGCCGTCCACAATCGGTTGAAAGACGGGCAGTTGTACAAATGCTTTAAATAAAGTAAAGGATCTGTTAAATTTGGTTAGTTAAAAGCTTAACCCAGTGTTTGTGAACCTTGGCACCGTTAAGACGTATGGATTTCAGCTCCCAGAATGAAATCAATTCAGAACCTAATGCTTAATTTGCAGAACAGGCAAAATGTAGTCAGAGTTAAATCCAGTTAGATTCATTTGTTCGTTCATTCATTCATTCATTCATTCATTCATTCATTCATTCATT